>NC_041405.2:156875253-157175253 GCF_900747795.2 Erpetoichthys calabaricus
GTTTTTTTTTTGATAGACCCCAAGCCTTGAAGCTCTAGGAACATTAGAAAAAACTCCCAACAAAAATCCCTTGTAGAGAAAAACTGGGAAAGACAATTCAGAGAGAGGCCCCTTTCCAGGTAGGTTGGGCGTGTAATGGTTTTCAAAAAAATGGGGAAAATACAATGCAATACGCAGAAGAGAACACAAGGCATCCTCTTCACAGATCTCACCTCAGGAATTCAATAAAATGCAATCATACAATAGTAATAGTAAAGGCTACAAAGCACAATGCGAGGCCAGATGATATCACATAAGAGGACATGGATTTGTTCAGAGTCCTAGAGACCTCGGCCAACAAGCCACCTCATCCCTACTGGCCATTGTGCCTGGCCAGCCAATCAGATGAAAGGACCCTTCTACCTGATGACTCCAGTGCTCCTTTATCTGAGGTGATCAAACAACTTGGTAATAGAGTATTGGCACCAAGTGCCACATTTGAGTATTGAGAACATAGGTGAACATTAGTAACAGTTTATAAATGTCGTATTACTTATACTTTAGTACAAAATGACTAATAACAGGGATGCACGGCTAATCAGCAGCTCTAGTCAGGGTATGCTAAACTGAAGTTGTGAATCTTTTGCTGAGATTTAAAAGTTGAGGGTAGAGGGGCACCTCTTATTGTAGTGGGCTGACAATTCCACAGCTTTGGGGCCCTGTAATTAAAATCTCGACCTCCAACTGTTATTTCATTAATCCTTGGAATCATAAGCAGACCCACATCTTGAGATCTTAGTGTGTGTGCTCTGGACTGTAAGTAATGATAAGTTCAGATAAGTAAGCAGGGTCTCAGCCAGGCTTCATATGTCAAAAGAAGGGTTTTGAAATCCACCTTAAACTTAACTGGGAGCCAGTGTAAGGACTTAAGAACTGGTGTTCTTATTTTTTTGTTCTTGGTCAGCGTCTCAATGATTTTCATTCGTGAATGACTCTATCCCAGAGTCAGTCTACCGGTTCTCATCCACATGATTTGTGAACAAGTCACTACCCGAGAATCAGTCTCACTATTTTTGTTCATTTGATACATGAATGAATCATTACCCGAGAACGAGCCTAATGATTCCCGTTCATTTAATTTGCAAATGAATTACTTCCCTAGAGACAGTCTCACGATTCCCGTTCTGTTGATTCGCAAACGAGTCACTCCTTTTGAGTTAGTCTAACGATTCTCTTTCATTTCATTTATGAAGAAATCGTGTACCCGTAAATCAGTGTAATGATTCCCACTCATTTGCTTTAGCAAACGAATCACCACTTGAGAATTAGTCAAACGATTCATGTTCTTTTAGTTCGTGTCACTTACAGAAAACCAGCCTAACGATTCTTGTACATTTGATTCACGATTGAAACATTATGAGTTGCACAGTTCCCATTCACTTGTGATTCTGTAACCAAATGTCTTATTTTAATTGTGTATCGTAAATGTTTTGTCAGGTGTTGTGGATAGAAAGAAGGAAATGGCATATGAATTGTCATGTTACATATAATTATCGATAAATTTAGGTATAATTATTTATATATATGCGTTCATCCATCCATCCATTATCCAACCTGCTATATCCTAACTACAGGGTCACGGGGGTCTGCTGCAGCCAATCCCAGCCAACACAGGGTGCAAGCTAGGAAACAAACCCCGGGCAGTGTGCCAGCCCACCGCAGTATATATATGTTAATAAACCAATAATATTTATATATTTATACACACAAATGCTTTCATAAATATATCTAAATAATATATGATTTATTAAATTAGGTATTTGTGATGCAATCAGAGGGGATTTCCCCTGCCCCTGCACTTCCCATATATGTCAGACTCTAAATGAATAAAAAGAATCAAAAGAATTCCATTCTCTTAAACGGGTAGCTTGAAAGAATCGATTCTGCAAAGCGAAATCAAAATGCCCATCACTTCAGCACTGACCACTGAGGAGCATCCATACAATTCTGATTCTTCTTACTATTGTTGATCAAACAAACAAAAATATTTGGTGGTTGGCAGAGCTGAAATTTGAACCCAGGACCTTGTGGCTGTGAGACAGCAGCACACACCTTTGTGTCAATATGACACGTCATTGTTTTATTCTTGATAATAACACATGGAGGTAGCATAGTGGTACAATGGCCAGTATTGCTGCCCTGTGTCCTGGGTTCAAAACCTGACATGGGCATTGCCTATATGGAAGTTCTAGCCATGTTCAAAGCTCTCCTTAATGTTAAGATGACCGACAATGCCAAATTGGCCCAGCAGGGGACGGGCATCCCATCCTGGTTTGGTTCCTGCTTTGCTCCCCATTATATATGCTATTCATTCTTTTATTGTAATGGATACATTTCAGAAAAAAAATCTAATTACCAAAGAAAAGATATGCTTATCTATGCAATGACAATGTTAATTAAGGACTGAACCAAATCATGAAATGCCTTCCATTTACTAATTAATTCAATTCATTAAATAATTAAATGAACGCAAAATCCACTAATCTAGTTATTATTCTCTTATAAACAAGTTTAGAAATTATCCATTAATTTGCAGTCTTTTCGGTGTCTTGACTTTCCCTGATTTCCTTGAAGCCTTGTCTTTGCCAATCCCGGTTCACGGTGAGATCGAGCTTAGCGCCCCGGGCCTGCTGGCTTCCCCGCCACAAGGCGCACGCCCGTTCAGACCCACGGAGACAAATCGCAGCGGGCGACGAGACGAAACGAGACGAGACGTGAGCTCTCCGCGGATCTCCTCGCTGGAAATGAAGCTCCTCGGGGGATTAAAACAATCAGATAAGCATTGGAACAAGCGCGCTGATCAATAAGGTCGCCTGCCCTTGTGTTCAGCTCAATGGAGTCTTCAATGAGACATACGTGCAACAAACGTAATTACAGGCCTTTCATGCGAAGCGCGATGACAAGGGGCACGCGCGCCGTTATTTGTTTTTAATCTCCAGTCAGACAAATAACGTGGAGAGCGGAGCGGAGCCCGCGGCGCAGCAGATGTGAGTGCAGATACCAAAAGAGCGCGTTGGGTTTCTTTTGTTTGGGGCTGCACGCTTCCAGAAAGCGAAGTGCGTGAACAAATAAGCAGTGACGCCGGCCACCCGCACGGCCGGTCCTGAGCGCTCGTGTACGCGCACAGACCTCCCGGTGAAACGCGCTACTGCTGAACTTCATTGGCTGGCTGCAAGCAAACAACTGCCTTCCAAGAGGTGTGCGTGGGGGACGGAGAGAGACCCCCAGAGTGTGAAACGTGAGCGCTAATAGGTGACATGGCTGGGCGGACCGCGGTATGTCAGGGACTGGTGATGAGGAGGAAGACGTCTTTCTTTCTTTCTTTCTTTCTTTCTTTCATTTCTTAAATTGTGCCTTTCTTAGTGGTCTCTTTCTGTTTAGTGATCTTTTTTCCCCAATGATTTTCATATTGAACTTAACTATACAGCGCCTTTTATAGTGACCCCTTTCTTTTTGTATTGCCTTATTTTAGTACTCTCTGTCATTCTTTTTTTACAGTGCCTTTAACAGCGATCTTTGTTTTATAGCACAGCTCTCTGTTATCTCTTTTTATAGCACCTTTCATAATGATCAGGTTATTTTTTCCTTTATGATGCTTTTCAATGTGATCTTTTTATAATAGGGCCTTTCATAGAGATCTCTTCCTTTTCGGACTTTTGTAGTTTGTAGTAGTCTATTTCTTTTTTCTTTTATAGTGCCTTTCATAGTGATCTCTTTCATCCTGTCTTTTTATAGTGTTTATCATAGGCTTCTCTTTTTTTTTTCTTCTGCCTCTCATAGTGGTCTGTTTCTTTCTTTCATTTATATTACATTTTCATAATCTCTTTCTATATGTCTTTTGTATAATGCCTCCCATAGTGGTCTCCTATATTGATTATTCTTTCTTTTCTTAGATACATGTTAACTTGTGGGCGGCACGGTGGTGCAGTGGGTAGCGCTGCTGCCTCGCAGTTGGGGACTTGGGTTCACTTCCTGGGTCCTCCTTGCGTGGAGTTTGCATGTTCTCCCCGTGTCTGTGCGGGTTTCCTCCCACAGTCCAAAGACATGCAGGTTGGGTGGATTGGCGATTCTAAATTGGCACTAGTGTGGTGTGTTTGTGTGTGTCCTGCGGTGGGTTGGCACCCTGCCCGGGATTGGTTCCTGCCTTGTGCCCTGTGTTGGCTGGGATTGGCTCCAGCAGACTCCCGTGACCCTGTGTTCGGATTCAGCGGGTTGGATAATGGATGGATGGATGCTAACCTTTATTAGATTTTAAGAACTGGTTGATTACTTGACAAAGTGCTCTTTTTTTATAGTGCCTTTCATAGTGACTACTTTCTCCTTTTATACTGCCTTTCATTGCAATCTATTTCTTTTCTCTTTCATATTGACTATTTTAGTTGTTTCTTTCATTAATAGCACCTTTTTGTAGTGGCCTCTTTCCTCCTCACTTTTATAGTGCCTTTCACTGTGATCACTTTTTTATAGTGATCTTTCTTTCTTTCTTTCTTTCTTTCTTTCTTTCTTTCTTTCTTTCTTTCTTTCTTAAATCAACTGCATTGTTAATTTTTTTTTTATTCACCCCCCACATGCTCCCTGCCCATGACACTACCCATAATTCAATTTACACCCAATTAAAGGTCTATTAACAGCGGCTGCATGGAGCCGAGGCTCTAAGTTGCAATTAAAATGGTAACAACATGTCGAAACGACAAGAACAGAAACCAAAGCCAGCAATCTGAAATGTGAAATAAACAACAGATGCAAACTTAATTGAAAATGCACCGGCATCCCAGATACACTCAGCAGGTGCCGAGAGTTGGAAGGCTGCAGACTCATAAAGGTCAGGAGCGGCGAGGAGCGGGCATGGTGTTGGGCACTCAGACTCGCTGAACAAACATCAAAAGACGAGTTGGTTGGAACAGCAACTTTCGGGGTCCCCACTCCTCACCAAGTGAATGGGTCTTACGGATGGACAAGCCATCATTGCAGGTGAAGAAGAACCTCGGCCCAAAACTCTGAAGTGGGTTGGAGGGGTTCAATAAGGGAAGGATCAATTGATGGCCTCTGTTTATAGTTTGAGCTCTTAAGGGTGCCAAAGCCTGTCACTTTGGGAGCCCATTCCAGGATGGAGGCCCACAAATTTGCCAACATCACTTATCAGGTTTAGACTTGAACCCATGACTTCTGGAGCTGTGAGGTAACAGTGACCACTAGCATAACTAGGTGAATTGGTGGATAGACACCCAGACTCAAGTCCAGCTTTTGAGTGGAGCTTCTGGGCTCTCTGGTTTTCTTCTCATAGGCCAGAAATGTGCAGTCCTATTGACGTGAGCATGAACGGGACCATGTTGGACCTACTCTGTACCTGATGGTGCACTGATAGGCTCCATTTCCATGGAAGTCTGAAAAACATTGGTTAGAGCTGTAAAGATGATTGTAAGTAGTCATCATACTTAGGGGCATCGGGGGGTGGGAGGTTGTGTGGTTCATGCTCTTCCACTCTAAGCTCCCAGGTTCAAAGCCACAAATTGCACAAAAGCTGCATGTCCACCATGTTTCAATATGGGTTTTTCCTGAGTGCTGTAGTTTCCTACTCCATCCCATTTCATTCTTCTTATGCTGCTGAAGAAAGGCACACCACGAGGGACCGAGTTGAACTGTGAGCAGAGCGTAGTCAATCAAAGCAAGCGTCAAAGTCAAAAACATATCTCCATACTCAAAGTCGAGATTCAGAAACTAATCTCTAGCCAAGGAGACCTTTCTTTGAAGACACGATCAAGAGTTATGTTGTGTCACACACGTACGAATGGGAGGCAGCTAATGGGCCTGAATAGCGATAATTCCACACCAGACCAGGGGGTGGTGAGGAGGTGAACTGACTTTCTCTGTCAGTCCTCTGCAGACCATTCACGGGAAATCCCACCGGGTTCCAGCGCCCATGACAATGTCACTTCCGTTTCCCAGTGCCCATGATGATGATGTCACTTCCTGTCCCAGTGCCCATGGTCACATCACTTCTGGTTCCGGTGCCCATGATGATGTCACTTCTGGTCCCGGTGCCAATGGCGACGTCACTTCTGTTTTCAGTGCCCATGATGATGTCACTTCCGGTCCCGGTGCCCATGGTGATGTCATTTCCATTTCCAGTGGCCATGATGTTGTCACTTCCGGTCCCGGTGACCATGTGTTATAATATGTTTTGTTATTAAGTTTAATGTAACTGTTCTCTGTGCCCACTGTTATGGACTCATTCATACAGGCAGACCAAGTATGGCACACAGGGGCACAGCATCAGCATTTAGAATTGCCAAGCCAAGCACAGGAGTAGAGAGCCAAAGACAACTAGAGAATTGAATAGTTAGCATAAAGACAGATTAAGTATATTTCTGTCTTCTGTCAGCACACCATCCTCTTTCTTTGTTGGGAGAATGAGAACTGTATGTAGGCATTGTGATATTCCTGTATTTTTGAAGGTGGGGTTTGAGTCCTTTCCTGTTCTTGTTTGGATTAATAAGGATAGACCTACGGCCAACACACTTTGAAGCTGCAGGGAGGAAGATTATGTCTTCCGTCCGGTGAAAATCCTTTCAACGTGGCGACAAAAGATGGCAGACTGCATAGGTCAAGACACCCACATTGCTTGATAGAGTCTGTCATAAGCTTCCCGTTTGTAATACCACGTGAACTCGTCAGTAAAGAGCTAAATTATCCTGTATACTTCTCGTGTAATCTTGTAACCGTCATATTGCATGCTGGGGAGGGATAATACCTTTTTTATTTATAACTAGCAAAATACCCGCGCTTCGCAGCGGAGAAGTAGTGTGTTAAAGAGGTTATGAAAAAAAAAGGAAACATTTTAAAAATAACGTAACATGATTGTCAATGTAATAGTGTTGTCATTGTTATAACTGTTGCTGTCTTTATATATATATATATATATATATATTATATATATAATATACACACACACATAAACATTTATATACATATACATATATATACATATCTACATATACACATCTACATATATATACACACAGACATAAACACACACATAAGACTTACTGACTGAAACGGGCTTTCATTGACAATCATGTTACGTTAGCGAAGCGCGGGTATTTTGCTAGTATATATATATATATATATATATATACATATACACACATACATGCAGTTTTAATAACACAGAAATCAATATAAACATTAACATCATTATCATATGAGAATATGAAGTAATATATAAGAAGCACATTTCATATAAATATAAATTATTAAACAGTAAAATCTTCTTCTGTAATTTGCTACCGTGGCAATTTGTGTGTCTGTCCAGGATTTTAAATGACCTGTAGCTCGCAAACCATTTCACCTATACACTTGAAATGTGGTACACAAATAGTACGTCACGTCTACTATCCGCTTTATGGGTGATATATACATATACTCATCCACATATCAACATATATATATACACATATATATACACACACACACGCTTTATGGGTGATGATTGTTTTACTCTTTTTATCTTTATTTTATTTTATTGTAGAATCAACTCCTATCTGCGCACAGCAGGGCAGCCGTGGGCGGATGTGTATGGTGTATTCACTCCATGTTATCGTGCATTGCGCTGTCACTGGTATTTTGATAAAAGAATTTGAACAACATATAAGAAGCGTATAAATTATTAAACAGTAAAACATTAACATTTAAGAAGTAAAGTTACATTAAGTACTACTGCAGTGCCTTCGGGTATACCTCATTTTTTGTTTGCCCATTACATGCTTAAATGTATACATTTTTTGGTGCACCTACCCGAGAACACGCGACATATAACCGACCGTGGGAGAAGCATGGATTTTAAACACGCGTTGAGTTCATCTGCTGGTCTCCCTCGTGGAATAACTGGTAATGTTTGACTAAAATGTACAGCGAGTAAAACGACATTACCTCCTATTTTTTTTTTTACGATCTCTGAGATCTTGCTTTTTTCGGTTCAAGGCTTCATAAGCTCTTTTATGTTGTATGGTGTACTTATCCCAAACCATCATCTTTGAATGTTGCAAGACTTTCGCCTTATATGTAGATCGGGGTAATTACATTCATTGCATTCCTAGTCTGAATCACAATCTGATTGTATGGGTGGTTACCTGGCACTGTAGGGTTGCCACCCGTCCTTTAAAATACGGAATTGTGCCGCGTTTGAGAATGAAATTGCGCGTCCCGTTTTGAATCAATACTGGACGGGATTTATCCCGTATTTTTTTTATCATTTTTTTTTTAAAGCAGCGTGTCATGCAAATCATCCCACACGCATTTTATGAAGATGCCTCCTTTCCTACTTTTGATTGGGTAATACTTGATGTCATCGTTAGTTTGATTGGTGTTTTTAACTGTCCAGTGAGGAGGGCGTGTCTTTTAAGTAGAGTCTGCAAAGTGTTGGCACTGAGATATGGCGTCAGCGCCATAGTTGAAGCCCCTAACGTTGCGGTCAGCAAGTCGGCTAACATCCGCCATGTGCCGTCTTTCAGTTGCGAGAAGCAGATCATAGAAGGGTTGAAACTGTTGCCCCTAACGTTGCGCCACGGCGTGTGGTTCGTTTATACCTCGTGTCTTCTCATTAAACTTTTATCTCGCGAATATGTTATTGCAATCCGCAGCGGGAGCGTTTCTATAAACTTAATTAAAACTTACGTTTTACACCGTGCTTTGTTTCCCTTATGAACATGCTTGTATGCTTAACTCGCTCCGTTCTCAATTGTTTAATTAATTTTTTGCTCTTCGCTGTTTGCGGCTGTTCTTCCATTTCCCCCTGCTTCGTTCTTTTATCTCGCGAATATGTTATTGCAATCCTTAATGGGAGCGTTTCAATAAACTGATTGAAAATAGTTTTGCATTTACCTTTTTAGTAAAAGGCGAGCTTTTAAGCCTGAGAAATCACCCCGTAAATGCACACGTTTAATTGCACGTGTGAATATGTATGGTTACACAGTATTAAAAGACAGTGAACAACGTCAGTTACCTTTGTTCCCGCGTTTGATAAAAGGTGAGCTTTTAAGCCTGAGAAATCACCCCGTAAATGCACACGTTTAATTGCACATGTGTTAATATGTATGCTTACACAGTATTAAAAGACAGTCAAAAATTAACGTCATTTACCTTCGTTCCCGCGTGTGACTCGTGCTGTAAATCTCTTCCTTGTTTTTAGTTCACGTGATTACGTAGGAGGCGTGATGACGCGATACGTGACTCCGCCTCCTCCATTACAGTGTATGGACAAAAAATATGTTCCAGTTATGACCATTACGCTTTGAATTTCGAAATGAAACCTGCCTAACTTTTGTAAGTAAGCTGTAAGGAATGAGCCTGCCAAATTTCAGCCTTCCACCTACACGGGAAGTTGGAGAATTAGTGATGAGTGAGTCAGTCAGTGAGTGAGTCAGTCAGTGAGGGCTTTGCCTTTTATTATTATAGATTATTTAAATTCAGGTTAATTAAAATGCCGCAATTGAAAAGAACACATTTCCAGAGAGCTAATGCGTCTTAACTCTTTTAGGGCTAATTTTTTTTTTGTTTCTTTTCTCCCAGGGCTGAATATTTTTCCAAAAACTAACATTTTTTAAAAAAGAACACAAAGCAATTGTTTAACATATCAAATCAACAAAAAATATTTCCTTTTGACAAATGTTACTGTCTTGCATGTTGTATGATCCTGCATACTCTATGATTTCACATACATATCACATACATTTTACACAGCAAAGTCTGATATCGCTCAAAGCAGCCAATTTCAGTCATTGCCACATTGCACTCCTTACAATACGTGTTGCTTTGGTGCCTATTTTTTCAATTGTCTGTTGCTGCACTTTCTAACATATATTGTTAGTGTGTACTGTAGAGAGACAAGTCACCCATTTGCCATCATGCCATGCCACTGCCACCAAGTTTTCTGCCAGCATGAAAACCGTATTGTCACCTCTTTTCATCTTCTGAAACTTTATGAACTTTATGTATGGCATTATAGCCTGGCTCACCCCATGGGATTTGCTTCTGTTTATTACAGAAGTGAATAAAACTTTGCAGCAGCACGTACCTAAGCCACCAGGGGACAAAACACGTTTGGACCAATGCTCCCTGAAGTTATATCACCAATTCTGTCTCATCTCTATTTGTAATGCCACAGCGCGCTTCATCTCGTCTTTCGTTGTGGGTTTCCACTTTGAAAAACGAGAATGCGATGCAAACGCAGCCCGTGATTCAAAAAAAATCTCTGCCTACCTGTTTGTCTCGTCTGACAGTAGCTGAAAAGCAGCATCAGGAGACAGCAGCCTGAAGTACAGCAGCTGGTGATCTGTCGTGTCCAACAGCAAGCCATGCCGTCTTGTAAACTCCGGTAGCCAGATCAGCTCTCAACGGATCAATGTCTGTGTATTTATCCCATGCGAACCTTGCCGTAGATGCATCGGCTGCACGAAGGCACGCAACTGGCAGCAGATCCGCTGGCGCGGCATCGGCTGGTGTCTGATCAGCTGATGCCTGCTTCTAACTCTCTTTCTCGATCTCCTGATCACTGCCAATAAAGTCCGATTCTGAAAAATCAAGAGTCCGACTCCGCGATAATGCGCAAATGCGCATAATGCGAGTGTTTTCTTTTCTGCACTTGCTTCGCTGCCTTTTCACATGTCGGTGCCATCTTGCCTGTTTACATTTCGCAACTCACGCACACGCAAGGTTTATTTGCCGAGTCAACGAGTCTAGCATTCCTCCAAGCACAGAGGGAATGCCTGTGACGTGACAGTGAGATTTGTCGCCATTAACAGCTGATTGTCGCCCTCTATCCCTGGATGTCGACTTTTGTCGACATGCGCCCTCAACCCCTCCTGTCGACAAAAGTCGACATCCGCCCTAAAAGAGTTAAGGAAACACCATGGTGACGTCATTTCTGGTTCCAGTGCCCACAACGATGTCACTTCCGGCACCCATGATGACGCCACTTCCTGTCCCAGTGCCCATGGTCACATCACTTCTGATTCCGGCGCCCATGATGATGTCACTTCCGGTGCCCATGGAGACATCACTTCTGTTTTCAGAGCCCATGATGATGTCACTTCCGGTCCCGGTGCCCATGGTGACATCACTTCTGATTCCGGTGCCCATGATGATGTCACTTTCCGGTGCCCATGGTGACATCATTTCTGTTTTCAGAGTCCATGATGATGTCACTTCCGGTCCCGGTGCCCATGGTGACATCACTTCTGATTCCGGTGCCCATGATGATGTCACTTCCGGTGCCCATGGTGACATCACTTCTGTTTTCAGAGCCCATGATGATGTCACTTCCGGTCCCGGTGCCCATGGTGACATCACTTCTGATTCCGGTGCCCATGATGATGTCACTTCCGGTCCCGGTGCCCATGGTGACATCATTTCAATTTCCAGTGCCCATGATGACGCCATTTCCTGTCCCAGTGCCCATGATGATGTCACTTCCAGTCCTAGTGACCACGGTGACATCACTTCTGGTTCCGGTGCCCACGACAATGTCACTTCCGGCACCCATGATGACGTCACTTCTGGTCCCGGCCTTTAAAGCTGCCATCTTTACACATATGAGGGAGTTCTGTTTCAGACATTGAGCTGAACACAACTCAGCAAAATGTACCCATTTACAGCCAGGGCATAATATATGGGTGGCTGTCCCAAACCTTTGATGTTCATTCTTGTGACAGTAGGTATCCTCAGACTCCAGAACTCCAAAGGGCTGACCTTTATAGAAAATAAGAAATTTAACAAACGAGACGAGACCATTCAGTCCATCAAACTCATTTGTTTAGCTCATGGTTCAGCTCTTCCACAGTCTCATCCAGGTCCTTCTTACAGGTTGTTGAGGTTTCTGCTTTAACTTCATGACTCGGGAGTTTGTTCCAGATTCCCACAACTCTTTGTGTAAGGAAGTTCTTCCTGGCTTCAGTCCTAAATCCTCTTCATTTTCACTGGTGTTCTTGAGTACATCGTTCACTGTTAAGTTGAAATAATTCTGCCAGATCTACTTTGTCAATGCCTTTGAGGATTTTAAAGACCTGGATAAGGTCCCCACGCAGTCTGCTCTGCTCGAAACTAAACTAATTCTCGGAGTCTGTCCGAGTCGGACATGTCCTTAAATCCTGGGATGCACCTGATTAATCTCCTCTGCCTGGCTTCAAGTGCTGCTCTGTCTTTCTTCTAGTGTGGGACCAGGAGATCATCAGTCAGTCATTTTCTAACCCTCTTAGTCCTGGACAGGGTTACAAGGGGCTGTACTAGAGCCTGGCAGGAACAAACCTTGGCCACACGGGGGATTGGAGCCAGCAGAGGGAGCAATGCAAGATCAAACCCTGGACAGGATGCCAGTCCATCATAGGGCCAACACACACCCACCACACACCAAACTCACATTAGGGCCAATTTAGTATCACCAATCCACCTAACCTGCATGTCTTCAGATTGTGGGTGGATAGCCAAACAGATACGGACCAGAGATCAGATTTATAAAACTTTTGTATGCACACAAAGAGGCTTGAAATGTGCGTGTGCAACGTTCAATGAAAATCCCGGGATTTATAAAAGAAAATTTAACGAGAGAACTTGCTTATATTGATGGCAACTCTGATCCCTCCATATACAACATTTTAGAGAAAGTGGGAGATGACAACACCTTTGGTCAAAGCAGGGAAGTGCAGCCAAACCAACCCAATTGATGACTCACGCGTATAATAATTTATATCAGTGAGCCGTTATTATAGTGTGTGTTGATGAGACAAACATCAGACCTCCAAAGCAATGAATATGACGTATGGACCGCATTTTTGTTTCCTTTAAGACAGCCAATGCTGTGTATTTGCATTAAAGAACTTTTGTTTTCTCATCAGTTTGTCTCAGCTACCTGTTTTCACTCAGAAACCAAAGTGCAGTAAAAACACAGACGTGATTCCCTCCATGCGTACAGAAAACTCATGTCCTACAGCCTAATGGTTGACACAACATGTTTTGTTTGGCGCTGCTTGAAGATGTTGTGGCAGAAACCCGCTGCTCAAAGAAGGCACTCTGAGACCTCCGGATGTGCAGAATTGCATGATGTGCATATGGTCCCCATTCAAATGAAATGAGCAGCCCGCAATGGGGCCGTCTTACTTTTATTTGCAGTTCTTATCAAGAGCTTACGCCTTTCAGATTCCCAGCTTCCCATTACCTCAGTCCTGCAAGTTCCACTAATATTTCCTAGCCTAATGAGCGTAGCACTCTATCTTATCCATCATGGCTACTTGACAGGCCCTCTCCCCACCTTGAACCCCTGTCCAGTTTCTGCCACCATTATCTCTAGTCATCAGCTCATGTTCACCACCTGGAAAAAAAAGGGGGGCTTGCCTGTCGTCTTCTCTCTACAACCCTGACCTTGACTGATGAATTACCGTGTTTCCCCGAAAATAAGACCTACTCCAAAACTAAGCTCTAGCATGATTTTCAGGCTGCTCTGTAATATAAGACCTACCCCAAAAATAAGCCCTAGTCAAGATCACTGCTGCTTCACCACCTGAGGCCACAGGTCCGCCACGCCCTCGACCCTCGCAGTTCGCATACCAGGAGAAGGTGGGAGCGGAGGATGCCATCATCTACATGCCACACCGATCCCTCTCCCATTTGGAACGAGGCAGTGGTGCAGTAAGAACTATGTTTCTGGACTTCTCTAGCGCCTTCAACACCATCCAACCTCTGCTCCTTAGAAACAAGCTGACAGAGATGGGAATAGATTCATATCTGGTGGCATTGATCGTGGACTATCTTACAGACAGACCTCAGTATGTGCGTCTCGAGAACTGTAGGTCTGACATTGTGAATTTCCCCTTGGGATTAATAAAGTATCTATCTATCTATCTATCTATCTATCTATCTATCTATCTATCTATCTATCTATCTATCTATCTATCTATCTATCTATCTATCTATCTATCTATCTATCTATCTATCTATCTATCTAGCTAGCTAGCTAGCAGCACAGGAGCGCCACAGGGAACTGTACTTTCTCCGGTCCTGATCAGCCGATATACAATTAAATGGTGCGACTCAAACCACCTACACCTGAACACCAGCAAAACCAAGGAGCTGGTGGTGGATTTTAGGAGGACCAGGCCCCTCATGGACCCCGTGATCATCAGAGGTGACTGTGTGCAGATGGTGCAGACCTATAAATACCTGGGAGTGCAGCTGGATGATAAACTGGACTGGACTGCCAATACTGATGCTTTATGCAAGAGAGGACAGAGCCGACTATACTTCCTTAGAAGGCAATAAGATGCTGCAGATGTTCTAACAGACGTTTGTGGCGAATGCCCTCTTCTACGCAGTGGTGTGCTGGGGAGGCAGCATAAAGAAGAGGGACGCCTCATGCCTGGACAAACTGGTGAGGAAGGCAGACTCTATTGTAGGCACGGAGCTGGACAGTTTAACATCTGTGGCAGAGCAACGGGCGCTGAGCAGACTCCTGTCAATCATGGAGAATCCACTGCACCCACTTTACAGGATCATCTCCAGACAGAGGAGCAGCTTCAGTGACAGACTGCTGTCACCGTCCTGCTCCACTGACAGACTGAGGAGATCGTTCCTCCCCCAAACTATTTGACTCTTCAATTCCACCCGGGGGGGGGGGGGGTAAACGTTAACATTATACAAAGTTATTGTCTGTTATACCTGCATTGTTATCACTCTTTAATTTAATATTGTTTATCAGTATGCTGCTGCTGGAGTATGGGAATTTCCCCTTGGGGATTAATAAAGTATCTATCTATCTATCTATCTATCTATCTATCTATCTATCTATCTATCTATCTATCTATCTATCTATCTATCTATCTATCTATCTATCTATCTATCTATCTATCTATCTATCTGCTGAAAAGTAAGGCACCACACCATGCGACGCGTGTGCCCGAAACATCCATTAAATTTCGAGGACACCTTGCCACAATATCTCTGAAAAGGATGTTTAATGATTACATCAATCAATTCGGGGATGTGCCCATTCCAGACAGAAACAGATTCTCTGGACGAGGCATCAGCTCATCGCAAGGTGAACACACACACACACACACACTAGTGTCATTGTAGCTTCACCAAATTCCCCAAACCTTCATGTTTTTGGATGGAAAATGGAGCTCACTGTGGAAACTGAGCAGGAAAACATGCCAGCTCCAGGCAGGGATCACAAGGGACGTGACTCCATGCGAGACAACAGCGCTACCGCTCTGCCACCCTATATGTGTAACTATTAGCAGTATTCATTATTTAAACAAAGTTAACTATTTCTGTGTAAAATGTAACATACATATTTTAATGCATTTCATCATGAAAGTGATATCAAGTATAACTCTAAGAATTCTAAATGTGCAGAGAGCTGGAAAATTATACATTTAATGTGTTCTTTGTGGCGATCACTGCCTGCTGCTGCTGTCAGCCCCAGAAGCGCATAGCGATTTAACAACTGGGTCGGTTTTAAGATGACGTTTACGATGGTCTGCTTTAATGACAAAGTAAACTACGAGATTAAAGAGGACATTTCAAGTTTAAAGCTGAAATTTCCACTTTAATTACAAAATAAACATTTTCATTATGACCTTATTTTCTTTTTCTCTGTGGCTCAAATACGTCGCTGTACATTCTGAAGGTGGAAAAAAAAAAAAAAAAAAGAGGGCACAGAAGATGGCATGTGAGACCTTTAAAATGTATTGTGTCATTACGATGGGGAATATCAATATCAATGAATATCAATGAATGTGGAGAGTTATGACGATATTCCAGAAGAAGATGACATGACTGCATTTGGATAAATGTATATTGTTGTGCATGAATAAATATAGGGCGACACAGTGACGCAGTGGTAGTGCTGCTGCCTCGCAGTAAGGAGACCTGGGTTCACTTCCTGGGTCCTCCCTGCTTGGAGTTTGCGTGTTCTCCCCGTGTCTGCATGCGTTTCCTCCGGGTGCTCCAGTTTCCTCCCACAGTCCAAAGACATGCAGTTTAGGTGCATTGGTGATCCTAAATTGTCCCTAGTGTGTGGGTTTAGTGTGTGTGTGTGCGCCCTGCGGTGGGCTGGCACCCTGCCCGAGGTTTGTTTCCTGCCTTGCGCCCTGTGTTGGCTGGGATTAGCTCTAGCAGACCCCCGTGACCCTGTAGTTAGGATATAGCGGGTTGGATATTGGATGGATGGATGGGTGAATAAATATACGATATTCCATGAAAATAAGCCCTAGTGCATCTTTTGGAGAAAAAATTAATATAAGACCCAGTCTTATTTTCGGGGAAATACAGTATCGGAGGTTTTCAGCTTTCTAAAAAAAGTAAAAATATACAGGCACAGGCCTTTTTGTGATTTAACCCTTGCTTATTTTCGTATACGGTAGGGGAAATAAATATTTGATCCCTTGCTGAATTTGTAAGTTTGCTCAATTACAAAGAAATGTAGAGTCTCTCATTTTAATGGTAACTTCATTTAAATGGAGATAGACAGAATGTCCAAAAATCCAGAAAAATACACATTAGATAGATAGATAGATAGATAGATAGATAGATAGATAGATAGATAGATAGATAGATGTGAAAGGCGCTATATGATAGATAGATAGATAGATAGATAGATAGATAGATAGATAGATAGATAGATAGATAGATAGATAGATAGATAGATAGATGTGAAAGGCGCTATATGATAGATAGATAGATAGATAGATAGATAGATAGATAGATAGATAGATAGATAGATAGATAGATAGATAGATAGATAGATAGATAGATACTTTGTTAATCCCAAGGGGAAATTCACAACATAAAAGTTATAAATTGATTTGCATGACATTGAGAGAAATAAGGATTTGATCCCGTACAACACAGCCAGAATTCTGGTTCCTACAGATTTGCTGTGTGTCACAATCAATCAATCAATCAATCAATCAATCAATCAATCAATCAATTACAGATACTCCTGATCTCAGCTCGTTATGTGTATATAGTACACTTTGAATATGAAGTATAGGGAAAGTATTGTAATCGTCCAAAAACTCAAATTCGAGATTTTCATGAATCTCGATGTTTTAGGCCTCCCTGAGTCCGAAAATACCATTTTTGGAATTATGTCTGTGTGTGTGCGTGTGTGTGTGTGTGTGTGTAAACATGATAACTTGAGTACACTTTCACTTAAGTAAACCAAATTTATGCATACAAGTATTAGGTACAAATCATAGATTTCTATCAACTTATGGGCTATTTCCGCTAACCGGAAGTGGTACTTTTATTCATGCAGCTGCAGAGTCCGATTTGTTCAACTTTACTTTTATAATAACTGTTCAATATATTATTAATTTGATTTGATTTTTTGTTGATGGTTCTTTAATGTACACCTTTCTATTATAAAAAAAATGTTGGAAGGAGACGAGAAATGATTTTCTTGGAGAGACACTTTCACGTCCCGCGAGATGAATCTTTGTGCCAAGGGATTCAACTAGGCCTGGGGCCGGAAATAAAAGACAAACAGTAGATGACAAAGTAGAACATCGTAAAGAATTCAAAAGCGTTGGTGCGATACACATGGAGAGCAGGTTAGAGATAATGGAAGTACAAAAATTCGAAAGTCTCAAAATAAAGGATAGTAAAGATCGCATTAGTGCAAAGCAACAGAAATTATTACTCGGTGAAATAACGGAACAGCGAATAGAGATTGAATATATTGCTCGGATTTCAACTTTAAGTCTAATTTGTGTTGCCATCAGGGAAATGTAGTGTTTTATCCCAATGAAGAGGTGTATCCGCGAGAATTTAAAGATTTGTTGTTTGGTGAAACCCCGCAAGAGAAAATTTCAAGCCATGCGAGACAAGAGCTTATGCAAAGAGATTTGGAAAAGTCCTGCCCACATAACCACGCACACGGTTCAGTCATTTCTCTTTTGTGTGAATGCTATTGTCAGACAGAGTTCGTGTAGAGAGAAAGAAACGATACTCACTCACGGCCAGTTATACGTTGCGTTCTCATGATGTAATTCCAAACACGGAATCCAAATTCAATGCGATATTGACAAAAAGGTAAAAGCGAAAAGAGATCGAATATATGGACATAGGTGATATGACAGAAGTATGTAGATATAATTTGGCTTTAAATTTTAGTGTTTCTTTACAATGAAGAGGCCTATCTGTGAAAATTAAAAGTTTTGTTGTTTGGTGAAAGTGAAATTCACATACGTGAGTGACAGACATGCGAAGTTGCTTGCACGAAGCAGAGGTGGGGTGTTGGCAAGCGAAGTGAGCAGGGGGCAAAGCCCCCTAGTAATATAAAAATATAATCCTTGTCTTGCGGTTTACTCCTCAAATATCCATCCCCATATCTTAGTATATGAGAAAGTCCAGGGGAGACCACTCCCGAATTTTTTCTTTTGTTATCGTCCTCAACCTGTTGTCTCAACAAAAGTCGAGATCTGCCCAGTTGTGAGGTACAAAATCTGTACATTTTGTCCTGTATTTTCATTTTATTTTGCTCAAGACAATAACAGATGAACTAAATTCAGGACACATCAAAACATATCCGCTTCCCAGTTGTACCTCACTTTTAAAACAGCTGTTCCAACATAGAAAGGAAGACATGCTGGTGGCCTAAGGCTATCGATTAGTTTATAACCTGGGCATCTGGGACAACAAGTTGCTAAATTATTTTACAGCGTGGGAAAGGAAAAGGTATTAAGCAACACCAAAAAAAGTTTTATTGTTTGGGAAAACAGACAGTGAATTCTTTCATTATATTGATAGCTAGTCAATCAGAATATCTAACAATCACATCTTGCGAAACCTCCCATTGCCAGGTAGATAGAAAAATTCACTAAAGAAAGTTAAATGCTGAACTTGAGAAGAACAAGAATCTAGTCGAAAGCTGACTTTTATTTGGCTATGTTTATTAGAGTAGGTAAGCAAAAATGAACCAAGAAGAATGAATGCAAGCTAGTGAGTCAATCAAAGTTGGATTAATTCAGCACTGTTATGCAAATGTAGTTGTCTCTAACTTGAGTCTCTACCTTTATTCTTTGTCGGCCATTTTCTGACAACCTTAGCTGAAGGAACTCTCCCTTAGTAGATGGCTGTCTCTTCATGAAGACAAATTAAAGACACGTGAACACACTTCTTCCTGCCTGATGGCTTATGCTTTTCACTTTTAGTTTGTATTTATAGTTTCTTAACACTATAGGATATTTTTTAGATTTCTTCCACATGCAGAGCACTCCATAGGACTCCTCTAACACAGTTGGAGTTGGAATGCATGAGACAGGAGGCTCTCCTACCAGCCAATGATGGTCTGCAGCGTTGTGATTGCATATGTATGAGGTTCATTAGCATAGTCCATATATGGTTCTTATGACTGTGATCTATAAAGTGTAAATTGCATACAAATGTGTGTACGTCGGGTTTTATAAATAAGATGTCTTTTTTTAGAAGTAAGTTTTTTGGCACATGCATATTTTCACGCTTGAATCCATGCAAAGTGTTATAAATGAGACCCCAGAACTTCACACAGTTCTCCACATGTGGTCTTACCAGTGTATTATATAGTCATCATAATGTCCCTTGATTTATATTCAGCAGTTTTTACTATATAACCTAACATTGTATTTGCTTTTTCAATCGGTGCTGTGCACTGCTTAGTTGATGAAAACGTTGCTTCAATGTAAATCCCTAAATCCTTTTTGGAGGTTGCTTCCTGTAGCTCAGTGTCCTCCATCTTGTATTTATAACTGACTAGCCGTCCCCCTCGGCAAGGTCCACGTAGCAGTGAAACACGACAGTGAGGAGGGCCCCGCCCAGCTACCCACTCCCGACATCATGGTTCCCTATCCCGTTGGCCCGCAGCCTCTGTCTCGGATTAGCGTGAATTTATCGCTCCTGTAAGTAATTTTTACCGCAATGAGAGAAGTCGCAAAATCAACCGGAATGTTCAATCAAATTATAGAAATAAACCCGATCTAAATCCGTTAAGTAGTTCTCTCGTTTGCTAACTAAGCGGAGGTAAGGAACTCCCCGAGGCTGGGGCGTGAGTGAGGAAGGCCCTACCACCCTCCCCTTGGCCCCCTGCATGTCTCTTGGATTTGCGCGAATAAATCGGAACCGCAAGCGAACTTTGATACTTAGCGTGATGAGAAAAGTCGCAAAATCAACCGGAATGTTCAAGCAAATTATAGAAGAAAACCCGATCTAAATCCATTAAGCAGTTCTCTCGTGAAGAGCGGACAGACAGACAGACAAACAGGCAGATGTTGGATTTTATATACTGTATGTAGAGATGTTCCTTTTGCCCCTGTGTAGCATGTTGCACTTTTCTACATTAGACCCCATTTTCCAGGTGTTCTCCCAGTTCTGAAGCTTGTCCAGGTCTTTTTCAATTCTTTTTGCTGTCTCCTCAGTGTCTGCCATCCCTCCGATTCTAATGGCATCTGTGAATTTCACGATTTTACTAACTCCATCAGAATTAAGGTCATTAATATAAATCAGAAAAAGCATCGGGCCCAGAACAGGCCTCTGAGGGGCTCCAGTGATGACTTCAGTCTCTTCTTATCTGTAACTCTTTGTCTCCTGCCAGTTAACCAACTTGAGGTCCAGTTTTGAAGGTTACCTCAGACAGATAGATAGATAGATAGATAGATAGATAGATAGATAGATAGATAGATAGATAGATAGATAGATAGATAGATAGATAGATAGATAGATAGATAGATAGATAGATAGATAGATAGATAGATAGATAGATAGATAGATAGATACTTTATTAATCCCAAGGGGAAATTCCCATACTCCAGCAGCAGCATACTGATAAAGAACAATATTAAATTAAAGAGTGATAACAATGCAGGTATACAGACAGACAATAACTTTGTATAATGTTAACGTTTACCCCCCCCCCCCCCCCCCAGGTGGAATTGAAGAGTCGCATAGTGTGGTGTAGGAACAATCTCCTCAGTCTGTCAGTGGAGCAGGACGGTGACAGTTGTCTGTCGCTGAAGCTGCTCCTCTGTCTGGAGATGATCCTGTTCAGTGGATGCAGTGGATTCTCCATGATTGACAAGAGTCTGCTGAGCGCCCGTCGCTCTGCCACAGATGTTAAATAATGCCTACAGCTTGTAGTTTCAGAATTGATCTTTAGTGCAGGACGACAGAGTCAAAGGCTTTTGAACGTCGTGACCTGTAAGGGGTGCCACTGAGCCCTCAAACACTCCCAACACTCCCGGGTTCAAATAATAATTTACTTCAGTAAATACCTTCACGTGTTATTCATAAAAACAGCACAATTCTTCTTTTCTTCTCTTCCTTTCTCTCTTTCTTCCTCTTCTTTCACTCCTCCAGTTGAGTGTTGTCCATCTCCTTTCCCGACTCTGACATGCCTAGATGAGGTTGAGCGGCTTCCTTTATGCCAGACATGGAAGTTCTTCTGGTGTTACTACACTACAGGTTTCAAGCACTTCCGGGTCAGGCCGGAAGTTCATTAAAGTGGAGATGGTCTGCCCGTTTAGCTCCCCCTGGTGGTACCCATGGAACACAGCATGGCTGTCTAATGGGACTGCAATTCCCAGCCTACCCTGCGGGTATCCATGCAGACACCGTAGCCCAGGTATGAGCAAATAGTCCATGTGATTGGTCTCCTCCTGTCCTTCCATGGGACTGGCCTCCTGGCTGGGTAAGGAACCAGTCGGAATACCAGCCCATAACTGGTGTCCATGAGAACGTCTTAGTAAAAGTTTAACCGTTTGACCAGCTACATCACACAGCACACAACCCTGGACATGATTTAGAACCACACTATTATTTATTGTAGGAAGTGGTATGCTAAACATGTAAATAATGGAGATGCCTACCACAACAAAAATAGCGTTATGGAAAAACAAAAAAATACATTCTACTACCTGAAAGGAACAGTATAAAAAATAATAACCCCACAAACATATAAGGATAAATACAATCTGAAAAAGCAATTGTCCTCAAGGCGCATTAATTATGGTAAGTCTGAGTGGTATCTCTAAATTGACCCCTGATGGACAGGTGTCCCAAGAAAGGAGTACTTGGGGGATCTGTGGTAGGCACCAATGGCTAGAATGAACCAATGACTATCACTAGGCCTCAGAAATGAAACACAGACTTGTAGCCATGTACCGTGTAAGCCTCACCACTCCAAAAAAGTGGGGCCTTAACTCTAGTTGTAGGCCTATGGCCTGCACAGGCCCAAAAATTGGGGAAAAGGCTTTGCAACTCCACAAGTATCCATAAAGGCAGAAACTAGAAAACCTGTTGTCCCAGTTGTACAACTAGTAGTAGTTCAGCAGTACCAACCTGGAAGATGTAATGGCAGCCATCATTGCACCAGTACAATCACCACACATTAGCTGTTAGGTGGTGAATAGGTGGAGAGTTAGTTAGCCAATTAGAGATAGTGGATTATTTAGGAGGAGAGATTGAACAAAGCTGTGATGGGCAGTTTAGCCTGGACATCAGGATACACCCTACTCTTTTCAAAAGATGCCCAATGATTTTAAATACCACAGAGAGTGAGGACCACTGTTTTACGTCTCATCCAAAGTTAGGTGCCATATTTACAGCACAGTGTCCCTGTCACTGCACTGGGATTCACACACAGACCACAGGAAAAGTGGCCACTGCTGGCCTCGCCAGTACCACTTCCAGCAGCAACCCACGGTTTTCCTAGTTTGTCTCCTAACCAAGTCCCGGCTGGGCCTGAACGTGCTTAGCATCAGGTGGATGACTTGCTCTGAAGCACATGTGGTGAGACTTCATGACTCTAGAATAGTACAGCTCCTGTAAGATGGGAAGAATGGTGCCAATGATGTTTTTCACAGACCTGACCATTCATTTTTCTTGTCATGTTTAGTTGCTGACCCAGACCACATTCTAATGGATGAGCTGAGAACAGACTCAATGATTGCTGTGTAAAATGGAATCAGCAGCTCTTGTGGTAGAGTGAACTCCCTCAGCTGTCGCAGGAAGTACATCTACTGCTGGGCCTTTTTTGTTAATTGAGTCTGTGTTGGTATTCCTTGTCAAGGTGATTATAGAGCCCAGAAATGTGAAGGTTTCCACATCTTGCACCTTATTGTTAAGTATGAAGAGGGGAGGATAGATTGGGGATGGTTTGGTGCTTCCACTGTCATCTCCACAGTTTGGAGTGGATTAATGAGATAAGATAACCAAAGATAAGATGAGACAAGATAATACAGAATGGTAAGAGAGGATACAGCAAGACAAGGAAAGATAAGGAAAGAAAAGATAGGATACGATAAGATATGACAAAGTACGACAAAGCTAGGGCAAGGAAAGAAAAGATAAGATAAGGCAAGGTGACACAAGATAAGATAAGATAAGGGAGACATGGTACGGCAAGATGGGCAAGATACGATAAGCAAAGATAAGAGAAGATAACTAAGACAAGATAAACTAAGCAAAATAAGATAAGACAAGAAAAGATAATATAGGATAAGGAAAATATGAAAAGATGAGACAGGCCAGAGCAAGATAAGACAAGACAAGGCAAGATAAGATAAGATCTGATACAATAAGGCAAGGTGAACCAAGATAAGATAAGATAAGATAAGGTAAAATAAGATAAAATACGACAATATGGATGAGAAAAGATACGCAAAAATAAGAGCAGATAACTTAAGGCAAGACAAGACAAGATAAAATAATGCAAAATAAGACAAGATAATATAAGATAAGATAAGTTAAGGCTAGGTGTTCCAGGGAAACGTAAGATAAGATAAGATAAAATAAGATAAGATACACCAAGATGGACAAGATAAGATAAGCAATGATAAGATAAGATAACGTAAGGCAAGACAAGACAAGCTAAGATATGGAGAGATAAGATAATATAGGATAAGAAAAGAAAAGATGAGACAGGCCAGAGTAAGATAAGATACAACAAAGCAAAGAAAGGTAAGATAAGACAAGATAAGGAAAGACAAAGCCAAGATAGACAAGATAAGATAAGGTAAGATAAGATATGAAAAGATAACTTAAGGCAAGACAAAACAAGATAAAATAAGGCACAATCAGATATGGTAAGACAAGACAAAACAAGATAAGGTAGATAAGATAAGGTGAGATAAGGCAAGATAAGACAAGATACGGCAAGATGAGATCAGATAAGATAAGAAAAGATATGAGAAGATAAGATATGTGATATGATAAGATAAGATAGGATAAGATGAGATAAGAGAGTATGCCTTGAAGCAAGACAAGACAAGATAAAATGAGTCAAAAAGTCATAAGAGAAGACAAGGCAAGATACGATACATTGTGATAAGATAAGATAAGATCACAGTTGTTGCAATTTCTAGCCTGATATTTCTAGAAGTTATCACATATCTGCTTCATTGTTCCCCCTGATGACTGAGTTAACATTTGATTGCATGACCCAACCTTGCCCTTAATACTGGCTGCAGTACAACTCCATGTTTTCAGCCAAACTGGTTATCGTGTAACTACACTGCCTCTTCTGTTTCACCAGAGAACTGTAAAGGCGCTTCGCAGGACGTCTTCATTTCTTTTGTCCTTGAGGTGAGCCGTGGCGTGTCCTTCCTGTAGCAGAGCTGCCCAGCCTGTTCATTATGAGTGCGATTCAGCCAAACATCTGGAGGCATTTGACAGCCCAATAATAGAGGAATTACAATAATAAAATATTTGCAATACCAATCAACAAGAGGATGAAACACAGTAGAAAAGCTGGTCCCTGCAATGGTGCTGAACTTTGTGTTCACGTGCCTTTCTCCTATTTTGGCACCATTACATTCAAAAGTCCAATTTGTGAGCAATTCCTTAATGTGCTTTCATAAAGACGCTAAGCCTCACCTTCAGTTGACCACTCCATTTTAGTCATTTGTCCCACCAAACAGAAAAAAACAGCCTAATTACTGCTCACCTACTCCTTTATTATTCTTTTCACTGTCATTATGTTAGCATGTCAGCCCAGCTCCAGGCATATTAATAAATAAACAAAAAACAGAGAGGATTATAAAAGCCAAGCAGGAGCCGCATGTCACCCAAGTAAAGCAAACACAATGGCAGCTGTAGAGGCTTATTAGCAGAGCCCAGGTCACCACTAAATGCCCAATTATTAACAGCGCTCATCATGCATGGCACGTTCTTATTCACCGAGCAGATGATCCTCGAGTTCTTCCTACCTGCCACTCCTCTCTCAGACTGTCTGACTAAAGAGGACCTGCGCCATCGGCACAAACACACCTGGCTGACAGCTGCCAGTCTGTCGAAATCATCTCAGTGCACATGCATCTTTAGTTTAAAAGTCTTTCTTTCTTTCTTTCTTTCTTTCTTTCTTTCTTTCTTTCTTTCTTTCTTTCTTTCTTTCTTTCTTTCTTTCTTTCTTTCTTTCTTTCTTTCTTTCTTTCTTTCCTTCTTTCTTTTGAACCTAATTCTCAGTACATAATTAGTCTTTCACTTCTAGTTTTTCTTCAGTTCCTTGACACATTTCTGGCTTCTTTCACTCTATCTGACCCCTTCTCTCAATCCTCTTATATATGTAAGAACTGGCTTTCTTTAACAAATCATCTGCCGGTTTTGTGTTAAGTCTCTGCATCATCAGTCAGTTGTTTCTCCTTCCATAATTAGCCTCTTTCTTTTTCATCTCCTCTGTATGTCCATCTTCTGAATATGGAGAAATAAATATAAATGGAGAAAAAGCATTGACCAGGATAACAAAAAAATATATATAGGTTGATACTAATCATGAAAAACTCTATTACTAACCACAGTCAAGAAAATTAATAATCAAATCTTGAAAAAATTAACAATAGATTCCCCCCAGCAGACAGACAGATAGATAGATAGATAGATAGATAGATAGATAGATAGATAGATAGATAGATAGATAGATAGATAGATAGATAGATAGATAGATAGATAGATAGATAGATAGATAGATAGAAATGAAAGGCACTATATGATAGATAGATATGAAAGGCACTATATAATAGATAGAAATGAAAGGCACTATATGATAGATAGATAGATAGATAGATAGATAGATAGATAGATAGATAGATAGATAGATAGATAGATAGATAGATAGATAGATAGATAGATATGAAAGGCCCTATTAGATTGACAGATAGAAATGAAAGGCACTATATGATAGATAGATAGATAGATAGATAGATAGATAGACAGACAGACAGACAGACAGACAGACAGACAGACAGACAGACAGATAGATAGATAGATAGATAGATAGATAGATAGATAGATAGATAGATAGATAGATAGATAGAAATGAAAGGCACTAGATAGATAGATAGATAGATAGATAGATAGATAGATAGATAGATAGATAGATAGATAGATAGATAGATAGATAGATAGATAGATAGATAGATAGATAGATAGATAGATAGATAGAAATGAAAGGCACTATATAATAGATAGACAGATAGATATGAAAGGCACTAGATAGATAGATAGATAGATAGATAGATAGATAGATAGATAGATAGATAGATAGATAGATAGATAGATAGATAGATAGATAGATAGATAGATAGATAGATAGATATGAAAGGCCCTATTAGATAGACAGATAGAAATGAAAGGCACTATATGATAGATAGATAGATAGAAATGAAAGGCACTATATGATAGATAGATAGAAATGAAAGGCACTATATAATAGATAGATAGACAGATAGATATGAAAGGCACTAGATAGATAGATAGATAGATAGATAGATAGATAGATAGATAGATAGATAGATAGATAGATAGATAGATAGATAGATAGATAGATAGATAGATAGATAGATAGATATGAAAGGCACTATATATTAGACTGGTGTAGCAGACAGGTGGTGTTATATACAAACAGAGTGATGTCACACATAGTAGATAGATAGATAGATAGATAGATAGATAGATAGATAGATAGATAGATAGATAGATAGATAGATAGATAGATAGATAGATAGATAGATAGATAGATAGATAGATAGATAGATAGATAGATAGATAGATAGATAGATACTTTATTAATCCCGATGTGACAGTGGCTTCTTCCTCTCCGCTCTGCTGATGGTGGCACTCCCACCTTGTGATGCGCAGTCGTTTCTTGCTCAGAGAGACGGAGCGAGTGGCTCCCCAGGGAGCAGCAGCCTATTCTGGGATGCGTCGCAGGAGAGCTGTGGCATTCGCAGAGGGGAGAGGTTAAGCACAATGAAAGATCTCGCATTTGTAGTGACACATTTTCAGGGTGTCTGTGCGCCTGCTTAATGCAGATCCTTGCCTGGTCATGATGAAAGCTTATCCGTGTTAAACATCCAGCCTAAGTCTCGTTCCTCACTGTCAGGCTACTCCAGAAATACTCCATGAAATGAACATTATGGCTGAGCCGGGAGGCATGTGGAATGCTGCAGTCTGCCATAAACAACAGTAGTTGAGGGAAATGAAGAAACTTCAGACGGCCACCACACAGGCCACTGCAATCAGAATCAGGACATGAAGGTCTCTAGTATGTTTTGGAGGGCAGTGCCAGTGCCATCTTGATCCTGTGACCTTCCTCTGGTGTCTTCTCCAGTAGTTTTTCCCTTTGATGGACATTCTGTATGCTTTTTAAAGTTAGTATCCATCATTTTCTTAGACTTTCACTGGGACACGTTTAAACCTCACGGCCTCTTTTCTCTGTTTTCTCTTTTTTAGCCATACAGGCGCATTGTGACTCAGGATGTGATGAGAGAAAGAGAAAATATAATGACATGTGGCTAAAAAGAGCAAATGATGGACAGGAAGTTTAAGCAGATGAGACACACAGTGAGCAGACTAAACCCGGGCTGGCCCACCGGAGTAAACCTCTACTGCTATTGCTATTCTTTTGCCATTGTTATAAACTTGCATATAAAGAGCAAATGCCTGCAGGCAGAGAGGAAGTAACCACACCAGGGGATGAAGATATTTGTGGAGAAGACAGAGCTGTAGTGAGACAGAGGTTAGAATACCAAAAAAAAAAAAAAATACAGGAGATGAAATGGCAAAAGCAGATAAGATAAAGCAACGTGAAAGTCTGAAGAACAAACTAAATGGCCTCACACTGTCACGTTTTATTTGACCGAAGCTGTTGCTCGTACAGGCTTCCTCTGAATTATGAACCACAGATTAACCGAAGCAGTCTTTTAATGCCCTTCTTGTCTTTTAAACAGCAATGGAGCTGAATGTTCAAGGTTGGTGTACAGTAAACTTTGCAGCATTCTGCAGAACAGAGCCGAGCTTGATGTTGAGGACAGTAATGGATGTACGAGATCTGGCTGGATAATTAAGAAGGCTGGAAGATCAGGGTGAGTCTGGATGTTTTAGGCTGTGGCTAGATGAATAGGGTGGGGCTGGATTTTGGGTGGAGCTGGATATCTGAGGTTGAATTAAAAGATTGGGATGGGGCTGGATATTTGGGGTAGGGCTAGATGTTTGGTGTACAGCTGGGTGACTGGGGTGTGGCTGGATTATTAAGACAGGGCTGGATTTGAGGCAGGGCTGGATGATTGGGGAAGTAATGAATATTTGGAGCATGACTAGTTGCTGCTGAAAGATGGGCATGTGGCTAGATAATATTTGGACTGGACAGGAAAATTGGGGTGGAGGTGGATGTTCGGGGAACACCTGGGGGCTGAATGATAGACATGGGGATAGATGAATAGGGCTGGGGTGGAGTATTCGGGCAGTGCTGAATATATGGGACATAGCTTGAAGATCAGAATGAGGTTGGATGTTTGGGCTGTGGCTAGATGAATAGGGTGGAGTTGGATTTTGGGTGGAGCTGGATATTTGTGGTTGAGCTTAAAGACTGGGATGGGGCTGGATATTTGGGGTAGGGCTAGATGTTTGGCGTCCAGCTGGGTGACTGGGGCGTGACTGGGTAATTAAAACAGGGCTGGAAGATCAGGGTGATGTTAGATGTTTGGGCTGTAGCTAGATGAATAGGGCAAAGCTGGATTTTTGGTGGTGCTGGATATTTGTGGTTGAACTAAAAGACAGACTGGGGACCTGGGTTCGCTTCCCGGGTCCTCCCTGCGTGGAGTTTGCATGTTCTCCCCGTGTCTGCGTGGATTTCCTCCGGGTGCTCCGGTTTCCTCCCACAGTCCAAAGACATGCTGGTTAGGTGGATTGGCGATTCTAAATTGGCCCTAGTGTGTGCTTGGTGTGTGGATGTGTTTGTGTGTGTCCTGCGGTGGGTTGGCACCCTGCCCGGGATTGGTTCCTGCCTTGTGCCCTGTGTTGGCTGGGATTGGCTCCAGCAGACCCCCCGAGACCCTGTGTTCGGATTCAGCGGGTTGGAAAATGGATGGATGGATGGACTAAAAGACAGAGAAGGGGCTGGATAATTGGGATTAGGCCTAGATGTTTGGCGTACAGCTGGGTGACCGGGGCGTGGCTGGATAATTAAGACAGGGCTGGAAGATCAGGGTGAGGCTGGATGTTTGGGCTGTGGCTAGATGAATAGGGTGGAGTTGGATTTTGGGTGGAGCTGGATATTTGTGGTTGAGCTTAAAGACTAGGATGGGGCTGGGTATTTGGGGTAGGGCTAGATGTTTGGCGTACAGCTGGGTGACTGGGGCATGGCTGGATAATTAAGACAGGGCTGGAAGATCAGGGTGATGTTAGATGTTTGGGCTGTAGCTAGATGAATAGGGCAAAGCTGGATTTTTGGTGGAGCTGGATATTTGTGGTTGAGCTTAAAGACTAGGATGGGGCTGGGTATTTGGGGTAGGGCTAGATGTTTGGCGTACAGCTGGGTGACTGGGGCGTGGCTGTATAATTAAGACAGGGCTGGATTTGAGGCAGGGCTGGATGATCGGGGCTGTAATGAATATTTGGAGCATGACTAGATGCTGCTGCAAGATGGGCTTGTGGCTAGATTATTCGGACAGGACAGGAAAATTGGGGTGGGAGTGGATGTTTGGGTCACATTTCGGGCTGAATGATAGATGATTAGGGCTGGGGTGGAGTATTTAGGCAGTGCTGGATGTATAGGACATGGCTGGAAGATTAGGGTGAGGTTGGATGTTTGGGCTGTGGCTGGATGATTAGGATGAGGTTGAATTTGAAGGAGTTGCTGGATGTGGGTGGTGGGGATAAATGGTTGGGATGGGGCTGTGTCTTTGTGTTGGGCTAGATGTTTGGTGTGCAGCTGGATAACATGGGTGTGGCTGGATAAGTAAGATGCTACTTGATTTGGAGCAGGGATGAAAGACAGTCTTGTGTCTGGATGACTGGGGCCTGGATGGTTATGTGGAGTGTGGCTAGATGATGGGAATGTGGCTGGATTTGGGGTGGTGGTAAAAGATTGAGGTTGCGATGGACGTCGGGCATGTGGCCAGATGATTAAGACGGGATGGATGTTTGTGGCACAACCGTGTGATCAGTTTGGGGATGGATGATAGAGACAGAGATAGATGATTAGGTTTTTGGTTGACTATTCGGGCAGTATCGGGCAGATGTATGGTGTGTGGCTGGATAATTGGGATTCAGCTGGATATTTGCGGTAAGGAAAGATGATTTGGACAGGACTGGATTTTAGAGCAGGGCTGGACATTTGTGGTGAGGCTAAAATACTGGAGTGGGGTTGGGTATATGGAGTGGGACTGAATTTTTGGGATACAACTTAGATGTTGGCTGTGCAGTTCAATGATAGGACCAGGCTGGAAAGCTGTTAAGAATTCAGAGGAGAGACGCTACAGTGCTGTGCATGATCTTGCACTCAGTTGCTGAACGCAGCACAGGACTCGTGGCGTCAGGTTGGAAGGCTGCTTTACCAGCCACTGAAGTTCTATAGCCTTGTGACTGCATATGTATGAGGTCGATTAGCATAATCCATATATGGTCATTTCAGGATGGAAACTGGACGGGGTTTGACGTATGTTCACAAATGCATATTGTGAGAGGTCACCCGAACACCATTAGACAAACACCAGCATCTTATAAAACACACATTTAATAAACTCAAAAGTCCCACACAGCACACAGTGCTCCCGCACCAAACACCCCTACACACGGGCTTCTTCTCTGTCCGTGGGCTGCCTTTCTTCCTCCCATCGCTGGAGCCAACACAGGGCACAAGGCAGGAACCAATCCCAGGCAGGGTGCCAACCCACCGCAGGACACACACAAACACATCCACACACCAAGCACACACTAGGGCCACTTTAGAATCGCCAATCCACCCAACCAGCATGTCTTTGGACTGTGGGAGGAAACCGGAGCGCCCGGAGGAAACCCACGCAGACACGGGGAGAACATGCAAACTCCACTCAGTGAGGACCTGGGAAGCGAACCCAGATCCCCAGGTCTCCCAACTGCGAGGCAGCAGCGCTACCCACTGCGCCAACGTGCCACCCCGTATGATATATCATTAATTAAAAGAGAACAAATTGGTATTATTGGGCTCCTTTCAAAAAAAACATTAGGGGGGCACGATTATAACTGTTATGAAAACTCGTGTCGCAAATACTTAAAAGGTTGAGAAACGCTGCATTAGGGGTTGCCACAGTGGATCTTCAAATGAGGGTCTGTTTATAATTCCAAGAGCTAAACTTAAAAGAAGTGCTGAGGCGGTCTTCTGCGTGTTATGCACCTCAAATCTGGAATAGCTTACCACTGCACAGGACTTGTGCTGATGTTGCTTCCAAAATGCAGTTTGGAACTCAGTTGTGAGTGATGTAACAGAAGGGAGGCAATTTTATGCACTTGGTGGGCATGCTCTGAGTTTGTGTGGTCTGCCACTTCATGGTTGAGCCCCTTGTTTCTCCTCAGTGCTTCCACTTCACAATCATATCACTTACAGCTCAGCAGGGCAGATCGGGCAAAGCAGAAAATTCACCTACTGACCTGTTGCAAAGGTAGAATCTTATTACAGTCACTGAGCATCAATGCGACCCACCAACTGGAAACATTTGTCATGAAGATTGCATGGCTATGGGCTTCGTTTGTTAACAATGGCGGTGGTGGAAACACCCGGGCTGAAGCATCCAGAGGAGTGTCCACATATTACCGGCATATAGTGTGTATGAACTATAAAGCAATAATTCTCTTTACAAATCCCCAAAGCAATCATTTTAATTTTAAAACATCTTTCACTACCACAGGCTGTGTTTTCAATACCACCCCCAACTGTCTGCTTGCCTTTTCCCCTTAATATTACAAATTATGTTATCATCCAGTTGCTGTGTTTCTACATATTAAAGAAGGTAACTGTCTGTTTAGAATCTGAATTATTACATTTTACCAGCACATAATAGAATAGGGTTAGGGTTAGGGTCTGCGTGGGTTTCCTCCGGGTGCTCCGGTTTCTTCCCACAGTCCAAAGACATGCTGGTTAGGTGGATTGGCGATTCTAAATTGGCCCTAGTGTATGCTTGGTGTGTGGGTGTGCTTGTGTGTGTCCTGCGGTGGGTTGGCACCCTGCCCGGGATTGGTTCCTGCCTTGTGCCCTGTGTTGGCTGGGATTGGCTCCAGCAGACCCCCGTGACCCTGTGTTCAGATTCAGCGGGTTGGAAAATGGATGGATGGATAATAGAATATAGCAGATCACCATCTCTTGGCTTATCAAGTGTTTAATTAAACTGAATACACAGCAGTGCCCATCTGGTACCACCTTGTCCAGTTTCCTGAATACAATAAAAACGTGGGACCCCTTTATCTGAGTCTAAGATCTGAGCCACGTTAAGTGTGCAGGTCCAGAGTGGCATTTGAAAAAGGAAATTCCACAACTATGTGAAAGTCTAAGAAAATGACTTTAAAAAGCATAGAGAATGTCTATTAAGGGAAACAACTACTGGAGAAGACACCAGAGGAAGGTCACAGGATCAAGATAGCACTGGCACTGCCCTCCAAAACATACTAGAGACCTTCATGTCCTGATTCTGATTGCAGTGGCTGATGTGGTGGCCGTCTGAAGCTTCTTCATTTCCCTCAACTACTGTTGTTTATGGCAGACTGCAGCATTCCACATGCCTCCCAGCTCAGCCATAATGTTCATTTCATGGAGCATTTCTGGAGTAGCCTGACAGTGAGGAACGAGACTTAGGCTGGATGTTTAACACGGATAAGCTTTCATCATGACCAGGCAAGGATCTGCATTAAGCAGGCGCACAGACCCCCTAAAAATGTGTCACTACAAATGCGAGATCTTTCATTGTGCTTAACCTCTCCCCTCTGCGAATGCCACAGCTCTCCTGCGACGCATCCCAGAATAGGCTGCTGCTCCCTGGGGAGCCACTCGCTCCGTCACTCTGAGCAAGAAAGGACTGCGCATCACAAGTTGGGAGTGCCACCATCAGCAGAGCGGAGAGGCAGAAACCATTGTCACTATGTGTCACTTCACTCTGTTTGTATATAACACCACCTGTCTGCTACACCAGTCTAATATATAGTGCCTTTCATATCTATCTATCTATCTATCTATCTATCTATCTATCTATCTATCTATCTATCTATCTATCTATCTATCTATCTATCTATCTATCTATCTATCTTATTATACAGTGCCTTTCATATCTATCTATCTATCTATCTATCTATCTATCTATCTATCTATCTATCTATCTATCTATCTATCTATCTATCTATCTATCTTATTATATAGTGCCTTTCATATCTATCTATCTATCTATCTATCTATCTATCTATCTATCTATCTATCTATCTATCTATCTATCTATCTATCTATCTATCTATCTATCTATCTATCTATCTATCTATCTATCTATCTATCTTATTATATAGTGCCTTTCATATCTATCTATCTATCTATCTATCTATCTATCTATCTATCTATCTATCTATCTATCTATCTATCTATCTATCATATAGTGCCTTTCACATCTACAGTGCCTTCCATGATGTTTGGGATGAAGACCCATTTTTTCTTGATTTCCTCCTCTGCTCCACAGTTTAAAATGACAAATCTGTCAGTTCAGCTGCAATTAAAGTGCAGACTTTCATTTAAAGGGATTTCCATACATTTCAGTTTTTCTACTGAGCAGCTTTCTTTTTCCACTGGTAAATGGGAGTGTATAGCTGATAGTTGTACATTTTTGTACATATACTACTAACGCCCATTCCTTTTCTCACACAGTCCAATTCCTCACACCACTATAAACTGGAATAATTCTCTTTTAAAAAAAGTTTTTAAAGATCATAGGACCGTGCAGATGGACCTGCTGGAAAACATGTCGGGCTGCCTTCTGCGCTTTGTTTCTTGTCCAGATGGGAGAGCAGATGTTTCACTCAGATGTTAGTGAGCTGGTGGAAAAGAAGGAAAGAAACTTCAGAAACTGTAAGTTAGAGAAAAGGAGGACTTAAGGGGGTCGCAGACTGGCATAGCTGAAGACAGGCAAGTCACAAGCTGCCAGGTCGTCCCTGTTGGGTTAATTTCTGCTCTCATTGCTTTGTGCTCCCTTGCTGTTTTTCTGGGATTGTTCTTGATAAATACATCTACAGTGTATGAAAAAAGAGTAAAAATTAGTTTTTAATTCATACAAAATAATAGTTATTTTATAATGGGTGGATGAAAGTGATAGGCAAATGGACATTTCCACTACTCTCTCTGTTGGCAGCTTTGTAATAGGACCTGTAGCACTTGTATGTTGAATTTAGCTAATTTTGAATACATTTTTCCCCTACTAAGACCATCCATCCATCCATCCATCCATTTTCCAACCCGCTGAATCCAAACACAGGGTCATGGGGGTCTGCTGGAGCCAATCCCAGCCAACACAGGGCACAAGGCAGGAACCAATCCTGGGCAGGGTGCCAACCCACCGCAGGACACACACAAACACACCCACACACCAAGCACACACTTGGGCCAATTTAGAATCGCCAATCCACCTAACCTGCATGTCTTTGGTATGTGGGAGGAAACCGGAGCGCCCGGAGGAAACCCACGCAGACACGGGGAGAACATGCAAACTCCACGCAGGGAGGACCCGGGAATCGAACCCAGGTCCCCAGATCTCCCAACTGCGAGGCAGCAGCGCTACCCACTGCGCCACCGTGCCACCACTAAGACCATACATCTCTTTATTTATTTAATTTATTTATTTTTCGTCATAAAATGGAAAACTATGTAGCAGTGCTACTGTGAGTTAAAACTGCATCTCCCAGCAGTCCCTGCAGGGGCTGTTGGGGTGTAAGGTGGTCAGAGGGGTTTTAAAGGAGGACAGATGTCCAAGGGAAAAAGAAAAGTGTTTTTTGTTGTTGTATTTTGGGTTTCGTTTACCTGTCGGACTGCCTTCTGTTAATTAAGTCATATTTAATCGCTGTGTACTGGATTGTATTCATTGTTGGGGGTCTGGATCATCTGTCTACCTGTGTGCTGAGGACTGATTGTGGATTCACGGCTTTCCCACAAGTATAGGAGTGCTCCTGAACCATCCATCTGTCTTCACCCTTGCAGTGTCTACCAGCAGGACTGTTTTTTTCATTCCCTTACAACATACAGATCTCTGGACTTACTCTCGTCATCTCTCATTACATCCGGTGTGGTATTCCATGGACTTTGCTTTGTGGAGTTGTGTTTTTGTGTTTAATGTAATATCGCCATAAGGGTACAGGGGTGGTATTGTTTTCATTTATATTATTTCATTTTATTATATTCTTTAATTGTTGATAGTTCCCAGTGTGCTTTATTTTGTCTCTGTTTGTGAGTGTGTGCGGGTGGGCCAAGGCTGGGAGCGTCCCTGAGATCCTCTATAAAAATTAAATAAATCACCGTTATCTTGACGGTGTGAATCTTAGCGGTACCGGACCGCTACAACTAAGTGGGCAGGAAGAGGTGGTGCAGGATGGGTTCAGGGCCCTGTAAGACACTAAAGAAACAAGAAGAGCAGGCTGAGGCAGTAGATGGACATGACGCCATGACAGAGAGCGAAGAGTGGCATGCGTGTGGTCCAGGTAGGAAGTATTTTCACTCGGGTTTGTTAATCTGGCATATGACATTACTAACCACTCAATGGCTTCAAAATATGAATAAAAAAGAACGCAATTTTTCAAAATTGTAACACCTCCCCAATAATTCCCATTAAATAAATGTTAACAAGGAGAGGACCGGAAGTTCATGGGAACTTTGCTGGGTTACACAGACATTTGTAGATGAAAGAAAAGGAGGTCAACTGGAATTATGTTGGGATACACTGCAACAAAATGGGGCCTTCATAAGCTACCAGTATTAATAATTGTAAGAAACTGGGGTCCAATGAGGTTACCTGTATTTGAGACTTTAGAAACATAAGAAAAGGGGGAAAATGGGGTCCACTGTTGTTACCAGAAAGAAAAATTGTGTAATTAAAAAGAAGTGGGTTCTACTGAGGTTACAAGAATATTAATATTTATAATTGCAAGAAAATGGGGTCCAGTGAGGTTATCAATATTTATTGTTATTATTAATTTATAATCATATAAAATGCGGTCTAATGCAGTTTTGAGTATAACACATGTGGAAGGTTGCCGGTTCAAATCCTGTCACTGCCAGAAGGGAGCCTACTCTGTTGGGCTTATCCTGAAAATTGCTCCGGGGGTGGTGCTGTACAATTTCTGACCCTGAACTCTAACCCCTAAAGGTCATGTGAAAAGATAATTTCCCCTCTGGGGAAAATATATATAGAAAAAAATCAAACTACAAAAAACATACAACCATTGATAAATGGGATTCACTAATCTTATGAGTGTATCATTATTTATAATCATAAGAAAATCTGGTCCAACTGTCTGGTGATGATTGTTTAGGTTTTGTACCTCATAATGATCCCATCTACAGACAAGTTTGGTTGGTGTTTGGGTTTGGGGGATTAGATAAAAGATCTTCTTTGTTTAATCCTTACATGGTTGATGGCTTATGTTCATCTCCTGGTCATGTTTAATAAATGCTTAACAACCTGCCTTTTGCCATCTTCTGGCAGAACCCCACTGAGGGTGAACAGTATATCAGAATATATAGTCATAAGAAAATGGAATCCACTGCTTCTACCAGTATTGCACATAATGTCTTTGGTGTGAGAAGGAGAATTGATTGATTGAATTATCTGTGTTGCCTTAAATAACAGTTCTTCTTCTTTTTCTTTTTCTCCTTTCAGCTGCTTCCGTTAGAGGTTGCCACAGCGGATCATCTTTTTCCATATCTTCCTATCCTTGTCATTTTTCTCTGTCACATCCACCACCTGCATGTCCTCTCTCACCACATTCATAAACCTCCTCTTAGACCTTCCTTTCCTCCTCTTCCCTGGCAGCTCTATCCTTAACACCCTTCTCCCAATATACCCCTCATCTCTCCTCTGCACATGTCCAAACCAACACAATCTCACCTCTCTGACTTTGTCTCCCAACCGTCCAACCTGAGCTGACCCTCTAATGTCCTCATTTCTAATCCTGTCCATCCTCATCACACCCAATGCAAATCTTAACATCTTTAATACTGACATCTCCAGCTCTGTCTCCTGCCTTCTGGTCAGAGCCACCGTCTCCAGCCCATATAACACAGCTGGTCTCACCACCGTCCTGTAGACCTTCCCTTTCACTCTTGCTGATACCCGTCTACAATACAATACAGTTTATTTTTGTATAGCCCAAAATCACATGGGAAGTGCCGCAATGGGCTTTAACAGGCCCTGCCTCTTGACAGCCCCCCAGCCTTGACTCTCTAAGAAGACAAGAAGAACCCCCCCCCCCCCAAAAAAAAAAAAAAAAAAAACCTTGTAGGGAAAAAAATGGAAGAAACCTCGGGAAAGGCAATTCAAAGAGAGACCCCTTTCCAGGTAGGTTGGGAGTGCAGTGGGTGTCAAAAGAAGGGGGTCAATACAATAAAATACACAGAACAGAACAAGTCCTCAATACAGTATAAAATAAACATTTTTTTTAGAAGTTAAAAAAAAAATAAAAATTATAGAAATACGGAGCAGAATTTAACAGTAGATGATATCATATAATAAGATTTGGATATTTTTAGAGTACTGGAGACCTCATCCATCAAGCTGCCTCCCCCATTTGGCCATTCCACGGGTGAAACAGTGCTGGGCCAGCCAATCCCATGAAAGGATCCCTCTTTCCCACGATTCCTGCGATCCTCCATCAGGGATGACTTTACCTTATGCAGGCAAAACAACTTGGCAGGTGGGCCGTGGCACCAAGTGCCACATTTGAGTACCGAGAAGAGAAACAGAATAGGTGAGGGTTAGTAACAAATTCTAACTGTCATGTTACTTATGTTTTAGTGCTAATGACTAACAACAGAGATGCAGTCTGTACAGTTAATCAGCAGCTCTAGTCAGGGTGAGCTAAACTGAAGTAGTGAGTCTTCAGCTGGGATTTAAAAGCTAAGACAGAAGGGGCATCTCTTATAGGGGGGGTCCTATAACTAAAAGCTCGACCTCCCACTGTTATTTTATTAATCCTTGGAACCATAAGCAGACTGGTATCTTGAGATCTTAACGTGCGGTCTGGTTTGTAAGTCATGATAAGTTCAGACAAGTAAGCCGGACCTCGGCCATTTAATGCTTTATATGTTAAAAGGAGGATTTTGAAATCTGCCCTAAACTTAACCAGGAGCCAGTGTAAGGATTTAAGAACTGGAGTTATGTGTTCGTATTTTCTTGTTCTTGTAATAATTCTTGCAGCAGCATTTTGGATTAACTGGAGGCTGTATAAAGAACAGTTTAGACATCCAGTGAACACCGCATTGCAGTAGTCAATCCTACTAGAGATAAATGAATGAATTAATTTCTCAGAATCCTGTTTATTTAGAAAGCGCCTTAATTTCCTAACATTTTTTAGATGGAAGAAACATGATTTGGACAACTTTGAAATATGCGCTTTAAATGACATGCTAGAGTCAAAGAGAACTCCTAGATTGCGGGCTGATTTAGTAAAATTGACTGGGATTCCCATTGAGTTAAATGATGACAGAATATTGTTATGATCAGCGTCATTCCCTCCAACAATTAACATCTCTGTTTTATCTGTATTTAAAGACAAGTAGTTTTCATTCATCCACTCCTTTAATTCACTAACACAACTAATTAAAGACAACATTGGAGAAACTTCATTTGATTTAAATGAAAGGTATAACTGGGTGTCATCTGCAAATGAGTGAAAATTAACATGATGTTTCCTAATGAGAGATCCCAGTGGAAGCCTGTAAAGTGAAAACAGTAAAGGTCCCAGTACTGAGCCCTGCGGGACACCACATTGAACTTCTGTGTATAATGATGGAGTCCTGTCAGCACATTTCTGTATATATTGGAATCGATTTGATAAATAAGAACTAAACCAAGCGAGCACGGTGCCTGTAAGCCCAACATCACTTTCTAGCCTGTGCAGTAAAATAGAATGGTCGATGGTGTCAAATGCTGCACTTAAGTCCAACAACATAATTACAGTGGAGTTTCCTTCATCAGAGGATATCAGAATGTCATTTACAACCCGTGTTAGTGCCGTTTCTGTACTATGACCAGTGCGGAAACCAGACTGGAATTTCTCAAATAAATTGTGATGCGTAAGGTGTGTCTGAAGCTGACTGGCGACTATTTTTTCTAGTATGTTAGAGAGAAACGGTATATTTGAAATAGGCCTATAATTATTCAGTATGTGTGGGTCTAGGTCTGACTTTTTAAGTAATGGTTTAATGACTGACACTTTTAGTGTATCAGGTACTGTGCCATGCAATAATGAACTACTGATAATGTTTAGGATAGGCGCTGCAAGAACATCCATTGCACTTTTTAATAGTTTTGTTGGCACTGGATCTAGGGAACAAGTAGTGGGCTTCATTTTAGAAATTAAAGTTAAGACTTCCTGCTCAGTTACAGGATTAAAATTATTAAAGTGCTGAATGCAATGTGAGACAGGGTCTGCTAAGCTAGTATGTGGTTTGCACTGTGATGCAGACATCTTGGATCTTAAATTTTTAATTTTCTCATTGAAGAAGTTCATAAAGTCTGTACTCTTAATATCTGTTGGTATTTTGCACTGTTGATCTGAATTTCCATTTGTTAATTTAGCCACTGTTCTAAACAGTGCCCGAGGATTTTTATTATTGCTATCTATTAATGTAGAATAGTATTCTCAGCGAGCTTTAAAGAGGGCTTTTTATATTTATTAACATTCTCTATCCATGCAATTTGAAAGACATGTAGCTTTGTTGTTCTCCATCTGCGCTCCAGTTTTCGACACTCTAATTTAAGAGCTCGAGTGTTTTCATTAAACCAGGGAGAGTTTCTATGTGCTTTGATCACTTTTGTTTTAATGGGTGCCACTGTGTCCAGAGCATTTCTTAAGGTCACATTATAATGGGATGTTAGCTCATCTAAATTGTTTTCCACGTTTACATTTGATGTTAACTGATCTAAATGGTTTAGTTACACTCAACTTACTCAAAGCATCTATAAATTTTGAAGCAGAATTACAATCTCGATGTCGCACTGTCTTTGTTTTAATCTGGGATTGTGTTGGCAAGGGCAGGACTAAATCAAATGTAATTAAGTACTGATCGGAAATAACTTCATTTAATTGAGTAATATTTAAATTTTGAATTTCAACTTTGTAAGTTATAATTAAATCTAATGTATGGTTATGATTATGAGTTTTACCTTTGACAATCTGACAAAATCCTACTGAATTTAACAAATAAGTAAAACATTTGCTAAAAGTGTCAGTTTCCACATCAATGTGTACATTAAAATCCCCCATCAGTACTATGTGATCATAATTTATAGCCAACTCAGATAAAAAGGTTGCTAAATTCAGTCATGAACAATGAATATGGCCCTGGTGGTCTATAGACTAGCACTATAATTGTGTTGGAATCTGTTTTAATATTTAAAATGAATGCCTCAAAGGATGTAAAGTTGCCTAAATTTTTAGAAGTGATTTGCATTTTGTTACAATGAATTATTCCAAGGCCCTCTCCTCGACCAGAATCTCTAGACTTATGAAGGAACAAGTATCCATCTTGTGACGCCTCAGCTACGGGGACAGTGTCACATTTACTAAGGCCAGGTTTCAGTGAGAAGACACAGATCAGATTTTGTACTTAATATAATATCATTTACCAAAACAGCTTTAGTGCCAAGAGAGCGAATGTTCAATAAGCAGCATTTAAAACTGCATGGTTCTTTCTGAACTGCTGATATATTTTTTTGTTTTAATTTGAAGTAAATTTCTATTACAGATGCCCCTGGTGGAGGGTCTGGTTTCATCCCTTGGTCTAATTATGCACCTTATTTTTTGGTTATCAATTAATTTAAGATTAGTATCAAGACTAAATTTACTGGATGCCCCATGACAAAGATTATGGGTAACAGCTTCAGGAAAGTAACAGGTGGGATAAACAACAGCCTGTGATTTAAGATCACATGACTGTGGCCTGGATGGTGCTCTAATCAGTCAACCAGGCAGTTTTGCTGCCATATTTTGGGATAATACATAAGATGCCCTCCAGTTAGGATGAAGACCATCTCTTCGGAAAAATCCAGGCCTTTCCCAAAAATCATCCCAATTGTTCACAAACGCTATGCTTTTATTTGCACACCAGGTTTCTAGCCAGCAGTGAAAGGAATGCAATCTGCTATAAATCACATCCCCTCTATATAATCTTGGTAAGGGGCCAGATACAACTAAATTCCGACATTTTCTTTTAGCTTTGATGCACAGAGAGATGAAGTTCCTCTTTAATACCTCAGATTGTTGTGAATAAATATCATTAGTGCCGACATGCAGCAATAAGGTAGATACTTCATCGTCGGACACGGTCCAATGCGGCCTCTATGCCAGAAATCTTGGCTCCTGCGAGGCACTTAACATGAACTGCTGGTTTAACACAGTTTGAAATTCTAACATTCCGCACTATGGAATCGCCAATTATGAGCACTTTCTTATTCTCAGTTTCCACAGGCGCACTGCGGAGTGCTGAGAATCTGTTCTGGGTCCGAATTGGTGACCTGGGTGCTGGAGGACTACATTTTGGATTCTTAGACCCCCATCTTACTGTTACCCACTCGCCCTGTGGCTGAATTGGTGCTACTGACTACAGTGGGACCAGGAGAGACTGAAGCCGAATCAGAATTAGCCGAATTGTCTAAACAAACCGACTCGATCCAATTTTCGGTTTGCCTAATCACTATCAGATTCCTATCCCGGTCCTCCAATTCGCGTATTTTCCCGACCAAGTCTAAATTAACTAAACACTTTTGGCAGGTGAAGCTGTCTACACTGTCGGCCGGAAAACCTGAACTGTACATGCTGCAGGACACACAACATATAAACGTGCCCTCAACGGGCAGAGAGCAGATAGAACTTACGTTTAGTGATGATGTCATCTTCTCCATTTTTTGTAGTTACTTAAGTGCTTTCCGCTTTAACTGAATCACTAAGAGACTGTCGGATTTAAGTTTCCACCACCCGCTGAGCGATCGACTTTAATTTCTTACTGCCGGTTAATTCTACTGGTCAGCTGCTGGCTTTACTTCAGATGAACTTGCTCGGGTGTTTGCGAAGGGCTACGTGCCTGTGGGAGACGCCGCTGCTCTATGCTTCCGCTCGCTCACTCTGCTCTGTCTGTCACAAATCACTCCTGACACTCTTCTCCACCCATTCCACCCTGCTTGCACTCTCTTTTTCACTTCTCTTCCACACTTCCCATTACTCTGTACTGTTGATCCCAAGTATTTAAACTCATCCACCTTTGCCAACTCTACTCCCTCCATCCTCACCATTCCACTGACCTCCATTCTCATGTATTCTGCCTTTGTGGTCCTACTGACCTTCATTCCTCTCCACCTCTCCAGGGTCTCCTCAACCTGCTCCCTACTCTCCCTACAGATCACAATGTCATCAGCAATGGTCCATGGGGACTCCTGTCTAATCTCGTCTGTCAACCTGTCCATCACCATTGCAAATAAGAAAGGGCTCAGAGCTGATTGATGATGTAATACCTCCCTTCATGGACTGAGCCATCGATGCGACGGATCTTGTCATCAGTGTGTAGTTTTGTGGGTGTGTAGGCCAATTCGGGATTTGCAGGTTTTGCTGCAGACGTCACAGGTAAAAACACCACTGGCTAGCTGTCTTGCTGCTTCTTTCCTTTGCATCCTCCTTGCTTTCAGCTGTGCAAGTCTGCTCATCTCAAAGTGCTGGACACCTTCATGACAGATTCATCGCCAGGTGGACCGGTTCAGAGCAAACTGATAAAATTGTATCGTAAGACCACACGTCTTCAGGTTGGCTTTGAGAGTGTCCTTATATCGGAGTGAAGGACGCCCGACTGAGCGATGGCCATTTGACAACTGCCCAAAGAAGATTTGTTTTGGGATCCGAGTATCTGCCATGCACACCTCATGTCCTGCCCACCACAGCTGTGCAGCTCTGATGACTGCCTCGATGCCATGCATACCACTTTTACGCAGCACCTCTGTATTTGGGACCATGTCTTGCCACTTCACATGAATGATTCTGCAGAGACAGCGTAGATGGAACTGGTCTAGCTTCTTCAGATTGCGGCGATACAGTGATCCATGTTTCACATCCATATATTAAAGTCGTTAGACAACATGCTTTATATACTGCCAGTTTCATGGACAGTGTTACTCCATGTTTATTCCAGAGGCGATTCTGAAGTTTACCAAAAGATGCACTGGCTTTGGTGAGTCTTGCAGCAATATCGTGGTCATTGCCCACAGAACTGCTCAGGACACTGCCTAGGTAAGTAAACTTGTCTACATATACAAGTGCTGTCCCATCAACAGTCACTGCTTATTGTTGGAGGTGACTACTGGAAGATGCCTGAACCATGATTTCTGCCTTCTTGAGACTGACAGTGAGACCAAAATGTTTGGCTGCACTGACAAAGCGATTCATCAAGCCCTGTAGGTCATCCAGAGAATGAGCCATGAGAGCACAATCATCAGCAAATAGGAGGTCACGTATGATAGCATTATGGACTTTGGACTTGGCCCGTAAGCGGCTAAGATTGAAGATGTCACCGTCTGTTCTGAACTGTACTGGAATACAGTAATCCCTCGCTATATCGCGATTCAACTTTTGTGGCTTCACTCTATCGCAGATTTTATATGTAAGCATATCTAAATATATAACGCGGATTTTTCGCTGTTTCGCGGGATTCTGCGGACAATGGGTCTTTTTACTTCTGATACATGCTTCCTCAGTTGGTTTGCCCAGTTGATTTCATACAAGGGACGCTATTGGCGGATGGCTGAGAAGCTACGCAATCAGAGCACGCAGTTAAGTTCCTGTGTGCTGATTGGCTCAGCGATGGAGCACAGAATTCGATTCCGCAGCGTTAACCAGGAAGTCTCGTCTCGCTCATTCAGCATCAACGTGCTCCTGCTACTGCTTCAGGGGCCGTGTCCAAGCGCCAACGGAAGATGCTAACGATTTCCGAAAAGGTAAAAGTTTTGGATATGTTGAAGGAAGGGAACAGCTACACCGCTGCAGGACACCATTACGGCATCAATGAGTCCACGATTCTTTTTTATTTAAAAAGGAGGAAAAGAATATAAGATCTACGGCCGCAGTGTCCTTTAACCAGGGCGCAAAACGAGTTGTAAGTGGATGTAATAAGGCGGTAGTCCGGATGGAATCTGCTTTAGGGATTTGGATTGAAGAACAACGGTGGTGCTACACAATCGTCTGAAGAGGCTCCTTTAGAAGAGCTGTAACGCTCTCCTTTGTTGTGCAGTAAAATTAAACTCATCGTCATCGGACAAGTCGTCGTGTCATTGTTGGTGAGTAACATAATTAATTTTCTACGTACAGTACTTATTACATGTACATAATTTAGTATCACTGTACACACATTTTACTGTATACAATTTTTCTTGCATTGTACGTATTTATTGCTGGTGGCCTGTCTGTTATAATGGCTGTAACATATGTGATATCGGAGACACTCGATATCTTTAAAATAATATTTAGGTTTTACTGTACATAAACAGTGTGTTTACATACATAATTTCAATGAATCTTACCTAATATCTAAGAGAATACAAAGGGTTTATGCTGTATAATTGTGCAGGAAATGTTTATAAGCGTGTGGGGGAGTTTATAAGGGCTTAAAATATATAAAAATAACCACATGAACATATAGTTTTTACTTTGCAGATTTTCAACCTTTCGCTGGGGGTTCTGGAACGCAACCCCCGCGATCGAGGAGGGATTACTGTACCAATACTGCAATCTTTGAAAGCTATATACAGCATAAATGAGAAGAAGATGCTGAACAGGAGTGAGGCAAGCACGCAGCCCTGCTTCGTGTCATTGGAGACCATGAATTTCTGTGACATTTTGCCATCCTCAGTGATGCCATCATGAAATGAAGAGACAATATTCACCAAATTTGTGGGAGAGCCAATTTTATGCAGAATGAGCCAAAGTCCTTTTCTATTTACAGAATCAAAGGCTTTGGTGAGATCAATAAACACAGCCATCAGATCTTTGTTTTGTCCGCGGCACTTGTCCTGAATCTGTCTTGCAGCAAATATCATGTCCATGGTGCTACGCCCAGGACGGAAGCCACACTGACTCTCAGGCAATATACCATTTTCGGACACGTGTGTGTATAATCTGTTCGTGATCACGTGTGCAAGTATTTTGCCAGGGATAGATAATAGGGATATGCCTCGATGATCATCACATACTGAGCGATCCCCTTTATGTTTGAATATGTCAGCTATCTGTGCATCCTTGAAATCTTGTGGTACTGTCTCCTGTCTCCAGATCTGCACAAACAGTTTTGTTAGTTTGCGTGCTAGCTGGTGGCCCCCATACTTAAACACTTCTTGAACGAGACTCATCTACTCCTGGCGCCTTTCCAGACACCATGCATTTGATGGCATGTAAAACTTCATGCTCAGATGGGGGCATACCAAGGTTGTCAGCTATCTGCCACTGTGGTATTTCAGCTAGCAATCTCTCATCAAACGAGGATTCTGGGTTTAATACTGCTTGAAAGTGTTCGGCCCAATGTTGCAAGATCTTGTTCTGATCTGTGATCAGTGAACTGCCATCTTTGGATCTCGCAGGTACACTGCCAAAGTCGCATGGTCCATACACGGCTTTTGATGATTTGTTACTGCTTGAAGTTCCATAGCTTTAGCTGCCCACCACCGTTCCTTCATTGCACGAAGCTGGGCTTGGGCCTCTTTTCTTGCAGCAGCATATGCCTGTTTGTTTGTTGTTGATCCAGAGTAGATGTATGGCATGCATTCTATCTAACAGCACACAGGCTTCAGAATCCTGTTCATCAAACCAGTCTTTGTTGCCTGTTTTACAGAAACCGACTGCGTCTGCAGCACAGCTATACACCGTGTTCTTAAACTGGTCCCAGTCACCACAGCCTTCACCAGTGTCAGCCAACTTGGACGTAAGTTCTAATTGTAGCTTCAGCCGTGCTTCTGGGTTCTTAAGTAAAACCTCGTTTAATTTCCTCACTGCTGTTACACAACGCTGTCTGCTCGGTAGGTGGATCAACAAGAAGTCAGAACAACGTACTAGTCTATAGTCTGACCAGCATGATGTATCACGCATAACCCGTGTCAAACAAACTTCTCTGACATCACGATTCCTTACTAATACATAATCAAGCATGTGCCAGTGCTTCGAGTGAGGGTGCATCCATGTTGTTTTATGCTTGTTTGCTTGCTGGAAGACTGTGTTCGTAACCACCAGTTCATGTTTGGCACACAACTCCAGCAACAGGGTGCCATTTGAGTTCTCGTAACCAACACTATGGCGCCCAAGTACTCTTTTCCAGGTCTTATAGTCACAGCCTACACGTGCATTGAAGTCTCCAAGCACAAACAGCTTGTTCTTAAATGGGACAGAAGAAATGGTTGTGGTCAGCTCTGCACAGAATACTTCTTTGTATTCATTAATTGCTGCCATTGTTGGTGCATAAATGGACAGCAATGTGGCTTGCCCTCCTTGAGGCAGATCGATTTTCCTGGACATCAGGCGAGTTGAGATGACAACTGGTGAAGCAGACAGCTTCGTAGCTATGGACTGTTTAATAGCAAAATCAACTCCACCCTGTCTGGGTATGCCTTCTGGTTGTCCAATAAAGTAAAAGGTATATCCACCTCCAGCTTCTGTGAACTGTGAGTAATCAGAAATTCATGTTTCGCTGAGTGCAGCAATATCGACATTTTATCGAGATAGCTCTCTGGCAATTATTGCTGTCCTTTGCTCATGACTATCTGTGCTGTCGAGAAGGGTACGGACATTCCATGCGGCCATATGAAGTGTTGGCCGCTTTTGGCAATTATTCTTACTCTTGCTCAGGTTTTGACCGCAAACATAATATCCAACTGGTCGCAGTCTACCAGTAGGAGGAGATGGAACTAACATTTGTTTGAGGAATCTTTTCTATCTTCTCAAAGAGAGCAGTGCTATCCCTAAATAGGGCTGATCTGCCACCCAAGCAGGACACGGATGTTGCAGTACATCCAGGTCTACAACGAGCTGCCATCGCACTTGAGCAGCCTATGTGCAGGTTTGCGATTAGACACTCCCAGTGGTATCCTCCACCTGTGCCCATCGCCACAGGACTTGGAAAAGACGCACCACACCACCAATAATATAGTGGATTATAGTGAGAGATGCTTGTGCAACAACTCCCACTGTCTCTTGGCACATGAACCAATGTCCACAGGCACGAAGATCGCAAGGTGTGGTCTAATAAGTGTGCCCGCAGACAGGCTGACCAAAAGTGCAGTCGAGTTGACATGCCAAATCGCCCTTCCGACCATGTATTCTGTCAAAGCCGCCTGCATTTACTTCACCGTTGCCTGTGTTAGCCGCCATTTTCAGGGTTCTCTTTGAGCCTGTCCACCTCGTGGTACTTCAGCCGAGGCCTTCTCCAGTGATGGCATAGCCTAAAAGAGCTATCCCCTACTTGACGTTACACCTCCACACCACTGTGAGGCACAGGTTGGGTTTTTGTAGAGGAATTACCACCCTTACATAAAAGTATTCAACAAAAATATAATAATAGCAAGATACCAACCAAGGGATGCCACATGAATGTAGTGCGTGTGAGAATTTTAAATTCTACCCACCGGACGATCTCTGTTTCACCTTCTAGTTGGGCTACCAAAAAACTGAAGAGATCTCTACAATTTATAAAAAAGGTTAACAAATCTGTAAAAGTCTAAGTTAAATAAGTTTGATTTTCTCTGCTGTGTTTTGAATGTGCTGATGGACTGTTTCTCACAAATAACCCAAATATGTGCAGTACACCAATTAATTTGAAATATAAGGCTTGAAGAAGATGATATATGCAACTGTATATAAGGATATAGTGGTGAAGAACAATAAGAAATAACACAAAACATACAATTAGGATAATGCAGTTGATCTTTTTATCTTCTATAGAAAAAGGCACATAACTTATGAATTTTAATCTTTCAATCCATGTGGTCAAGATGGATATGTTCTTAAGCCAGTTTTTAAGCTTTTAGTATCTAGTGGTGATCATTTGCTCATAGCTTGTCTTCACTGGTTAATACACACACGGGTGTGTGTGTGAGATGCTGCTCTGATCTTTCCTACTGGATTTAGGAAGAAACTTCTAACAACTAAAGACATATCCTTCACAGAGATTCTTACTTTCAGTTAATGACTCCAATACTGTAATACGTTAACTGGTTTTATCCTGACTATTAAGTTACAATTAATTGTTCTCACTGCGGTAGGTTGGCACCCTGCCCAAGATTGGTTCCTGCCTTGTTCCCTGTGTTGGCTGGGATTGGCTCCAGCAGACCCCCATGACCCTGTGTTCAGATTCAGCAGGTTGGATAATGGATGGATGGATAATTGTTCTCAGAATTAAAATCGGTGTATGTTTTGTCTTGGTAGAGTTCTTTATTACTCTGCTTTCCCCTGTTGTATTCTTTATTGTGTAGCCTTTGTCAAAATACCTTGAATCCCATATACTTATCATCGTTTATAAGGTGTTGTACCTTATCACTTCTCCCCACCTTCCTTTCTACATCTATAACCTCAGGCAATTACACAGCATAAAAGACAAGCAGGAGTTAAGTTACAACTTTAAATAATGTATTATTGATAATATTCATAAAATAATAACAATAAGCAAAATACATGTGAATATCGGCAACCATATAACCGGAGAAATACTAATGTGTAGTTTCAGGTGACTTGTAGTTACTTTAAAAGTCTCAAGTTAAGCCATTATTTCTAGCTTTCTCTAGAACAAGCCTGTCTCAATATGGCTGCCGAATTGTGCTCCTCATAACAATGGTGTGACAGACAGATGCTTCTTCATGGTAATGGCGTAAGAGAGAGAGTGAGGGGTAAAGCAAACAAATGTATACATTCTCTGTCCAAATCCTACAGCCAATACAGCATTGTGGTACAGAATGGCTTCTGATTCAAAACCAAACAGCCAACTTTAGACCAATAGAATTCTGGTAAGACACGTTCACCAGTTACTGGCTTATTTTCACACCAGCTCCCCAAAAAGCCATTTGTTGAGTGAAGTTTGCCGATCAGGTAGTTTGGCCTTCCTGTGGAGGTTGATTGAGAGAGAATGTCCAGTCACTTGCCAGACTGGTTTTATTCATTTGCCCCCCAAAACCATATCATGAAATTCCTCAGTCAGTCCTAAATTGTGTGTTCAGGTTATTAAAACATGAAAGCTTCTCACCAATGAAACACTAATATTACATTTGCTTTGTCTAACTTACAAATACAGACATACAAAATATTAATCAACTTACATGCAAAATTTCAGAACACAACAGTGTACTTACGGTTTGGAGTAGGCCAGTGGTGAGCAGCGTCGATCCTGGAGGGCCACAGTGGTTGACTGCAGGTTTTTGTTCCAACCCAGCTGCCTAATATCTGAACTTATCATGACTTGCAAAGCTGAGCGCACATTAAGATATCAAGATGCCACTGTTTCCTTTTAGGGGGGCGATACCTCCCTAGTTGGAATTAGTTCTTTTGTAATTTTGTAAGTAACCGAAAACTATATAGATATGATATTAAAAGGTGATATCCCTCACACAGTGATACGGCGGTAAAAATCAAATAAGAGAAAATAACCTAGCTTTCTTTACTGACGATTTACGTTACAGACGGAGGAAGCCATAGCAAGACAATACTTCTATCAAGGTGGGATCTCGATGTATACAGTCTGCCATTTTCCGTCGCTGTGCTGGAAGGCTTTTCAGGACAGATGACGATATCACCCATCCGTCCATCAGCTTCAAAGTATTTGGCTGCTGTCCAAGTCTTTTATACTGTCTTCTCCACGTGCAGGCCCTTACTTAGGTTCCAAACAAGGGCAAGAGAGGATTCGATTTCATCTCTAACATACAGAAATAGTACAATGTCCATTTTCGTAGTTGTACCTTTCTCTCTTCAAATGCTTGCCTAGCAGTTCTAAATGCTGAGAGCCCCTGTGTGCTAACTTTGGCCTGGCCTGTATATGTGAGTGGATTTTTGTACAGAGCACAGTGACAATAAAATTACATTCTGATTACAGCCGGTTTGCTTATAATCCCAAGGATTAATAAAATCACAGTGGAAGGTCGTGCTTTTAGTTACGGAGACCCTAAACTGTGGAATGGTCTGCCTGCTACTATAAGAGATGCCCCTTCGGTCTTATCTTTCAAATCCCGACTTTAGTTTAGCACACCCTGACTAGAGCTGCTGATTAACTGTACAGACCACATTTCTGTTGTTAGTTAGATAGATAGATAGATAGATAGATAGATAGATAGATAGATAGATAGATAGATAGATAGATAGATAGATAGATAGATAGATAGATAGATAGATAGATAGATAGATAGATAGATAGATAGATAGATAGATAGATAGATAGATAGATAGATAGATAGATAGATAGATAGATAGATAGATAGATAGATAGATACTTTATTAATCCCAAGGGGAAATTCACATACTCCAGCAGCAGTATACTGATACAAAAACAACATTAAATTAAAGATTGATAACAATGCAGGAAAAAACAGACAAAAACTTTGTATAACATTAACGTTTACCCCACGGGTGGAATTGAAGAGTCACATAGTTTGGGGGAGGAACGATCTCCTCAGTCTGTCAGTGGAGCAGGACGGTGACAGCAGTCTGTCGCTGAAGCTGCTCCTCTGTCTGGAGATGATCCTGTTCAGTGGGTGCAGTGGATTCTCCATGATTGACAGGAGTCTGCTGAGCGCCCGTCGCTCTGCCACAGATGTTAAACTGTCCAGCTCTGTGCCAACAATAGAGCCTGCCTTCCTCACCAGTTTGTCCAGACATGAGGCGTCCTTCTTCTTAATGTTGCCTCCCCAGCACACCACAGCGTAGAAGAGGGCGCTCGCCACAACCATCTGATAGAACATCTGCAGTATCTTATTGCAGATGTTGAAGGACGCCAGCCTTCTAAGTAAGTATAGTCGGCTCTGTCCTTTCTTACACAGAGCATCAGTATTGGCAGTCCAGTCTAATTTATCATCCACTTATTAGCACTAAAACATAAGTAACATGACAGTTAGAATTTGTTACTAACCCTCATTTATTCTGTTTCTCTTCTCGGTACTCAAATGTGGCACTTGGTGCCACTGCCCTACTGCCAAGTTGTTTTGCCTGTCTAAGTCATCTCTGATGGAGGATTGCAGGAATCATCGGGTAGAGGGGTCCTTTCATCGGATTGGCTGGCCCAGAGCCGATTCAGCTTGAAATGGCCAATAGGGGGAGGCAGCTTGATGGCCGAAGTCTCGAGGTCTCTAAACAAATCCAAATCGTATTATGAGATATCATCTACTGTTGAATTCTGCTATGTACTTGTAATATTTCTATTTCACTATTATGTTGTATTGAGGATTACTTGTGTTCTGTTCTATGTATTTTATTGTATTGACCCCCTTTTTTTGACACCCACTGCACGCTCAACCTACCTGGGAAGGGGTCTCTCTTTGAACTGCCTTTCCAGAGATTTCATCCATTTTTTTGGAGGGGGGGGTTTCTTGTCTTCTTAGAGAGTCAAGGCTGGGGGGCTCTCAAAAGGCAGGGCCTGATAAAGCCCATTGCAGCACTTCTTGTGTGATTTTGGGCTATACAGAAATAAATGGTATTGTATTGTGTTGTAATAGGAAGCCCAGCCTTACCTACTGTAGCAGTAGAGGCTTGTATCGACCTCTTGAACCCTCAGGTACCACTCCAAACACCAGGTAAAAGTACAAGACTTCTTTACTTTAGAATAATCACGTGCACAAAGCACCCTCCATTCCACACTACTCATATAAACGCCAATCAACACTACAATAATCACTCCTCCTCTCCCAGACACTTCGCCACCCTACCTCCCAGCTCAGCTCAGTGTCTGGGCTTTCCCAGAGTCCTTTTATACTCCCTGGCCCAGAGGTGTTTCTGCCCAACAGTCCACAAGTCCTTATTACTTCCGGGTCAGGGTAAAAGTCCTTTTCTTCAACCTGGAAGTACGTCGTTTCTCCTGTTCATGTGACCAAGACGTACTTCCAGGTTATAGGGCACATACGAGTCCACAAGCCTCCCTACAGCGACTCCCAGTGGTCCCCAAGGTATCCAGCAGGGCTGTGTATAAAAACTACAAAGTCCATGAGGCCCTGTTGGAATTCGGGGAACGACCATGCTGTCGGGAGAGCTCCTCCTGGCGGCCTGGGGGTGAGGGCCGGAATATGTAGCCGGCCATCCATTACACTACCTTGATCTGATTTAATTTCGTGGCCTGTGAGGACATTCTTATATCATGGACGTTTTTTTTTTTTTCCTTTCCATGGAGATCATCCAAATAATTTGCAACTTTAAAACGGATGAGTAATTCTCGGCCTTTCACTTTTTTTCCCTTCAGCTTCCTTCCAAATATTTTATTAATCCAGGTAATTCACAATGAATACACACAGGTGAGAATAGAAACATGACAGATGGAGATTTTTGTTTTGTCATTTGCATCTTATTACTAATAAGGTACAATTAAAAACAGTGAATGTAGCATTTTGAGACTAAAATAAGCAATTAAGAGTGGGAAATGTTAACAAGTGAGACAGCTAAAGGGAAACATTAAAAGGTTGCTTGAGCAATAAGTACTCCCTCGGCAACAATTGGTGTCTTACTAAGAAAATGGGTTGGAATAAACACCTGCAGCCCACTGCGGCTCACCAGGATCGATGTCGCTCACTCCATGTGTTGGCAACGCTTAGCTCCTTTACTGGTGGGATTTCTCCTGCACATGTGAAGGGTCTTCAGCGTTTTGTCTTCTTGTCCTATTTCTTACCTTGGTTACACTTTGAGGTTGTGGACAGCATTTAAGTTTATTTTATTGTGTATTTAGCACTCTTAATAGTCGGCGACTTTAATTTTCATATAGATAATCAATGTGACCAGAAAGTAAAAGAATTTATGAACCTCCTGGACTCTTTTGATTTGAGACAGCTCGTTAATCAGCCTACACATAAAGCAGGTCATACGTTAGACTTAGTAATTACTAAAGGACTAAAAGTTGATATAAAGCAGGTCATTGATACGGGTCTATCAGACCATTTTCTTCTACTCTTTAATATAGAAATAATGATAGAAAACACTCATGAGAAGCATATTGTTAAAAAACGGTTCTTTGACTCATCAGCAGCTTTAAAACTTTCAAACATTCTAACCAATCAGTCCGTTTATAGTGCCAACTATAATAGCGAGGAGAATGTAAATAGTAAGGTGGAAAGATTTAATACTAAAGTGAGGGCTGCTGTTGACTTAGTTGCACCTGAAAAGACAGTTAAAAAATCTTCTAGCATTGTTATACCATGGAAGACCCAAAGAGTGTCTGATTTAAAGAGAACATGCCATAGAGCTGAGCGTAAATGGAGGAAAACTAAACTAACTATTGACTATGAAATATTAAAAGTTAAAATAACAGAATACAATAACACAGTCCGTCTTGAGAGGCGCTGCTATTTCTCTAAGATTATAAATAACAATGCTAGTAATCCCAGAGTCTTATTTTCGATGATTGATCGTCTGTTAAACTCGGGTAACTCAAAGGAATGCCTCCTAAGTACTTCCAGTAAAACCTGTGAGGCTATTGCTGTATTTTTCAATCAAAAAATTAATGATATTAGAAATAACATAGTATATCTCCCCAACACTAAGGATCCTCCTAAACCTCAGTACCCCATAATAAACAAATTAAAGTCTTTCACTAGGATAGATTTACCTGATTTACATAAAATAATTTCTCAACTGAGACCCTCCACCTGTGCCCTTGACCCAATACCAACAAATTTTTTCAAAGAAGTATCGGGCGTGCTTAGTGATAATGTTCTTGACATAGTAAACTTCCCAGACTGTCTTAAGACTGTGGTAGTTAAACCCCTACTTAAGAAAAACAATCTCGATCCCTCTGCTCTTGAAAATTATAGACCCATCTCTAACCTGCCTTTCTTAAGTAAAATTCTAGAGAAGGCAGTCATTATACAGTTAAATGAGCACCTCAATAAACCTGCTATTCTTGATAAATTTCAGTCAGGTTTTAGAACAAATCACAGCACAGAAACTGCACTCGTTAAAGTAGTAAATGATTTGCGGGTAAATGCAGACAGAGGCCGTTTATCTGTTCTCATCCTCTTAGATCTGAGTGCCGCATTTGACACCATTGATCATAATATTCTTAAGAATCGCCTTAGTCAATGGGTGGGCCTCTCTGGCAGTGTCTTAAATTGGTTTGAATCCTACCTGGCAGGGAGAAAATTCTTTGTTAGTTGTGGTAATTATAACTCAAAGACACATGATATTCTATATGGTGTTCCACAAGGCTCTATCCTGGGTCCACTGCTCTTCTCAATCTACATGCTTCCATTAGGTCAGATTATCTCAGGGCACAACGTGAGCTACCACAGCTATGCTGATGACACACAGCTGTATTTATCAATAGCACCTGATGACCCCAAATCTCTTGATTCGCTAACACAATGTCTAACTTGTATCTCAGAATGGATGAATAGTAACTTTCTCAAATTAAATAAAGAAAAAAAGAAAGTCAAATCGGAGGTAAAAAGCTTAGGCGTAACCGTTGATTGTAATCTGAATTTTAAATCGCATATTAATCAGATCACTAGGACAGCATTTTTTCACCTAAGAAACATAGCAAAAGTTAGACCTCTTATATCATCGAAAGATGCAGAGAAATTAGTTCATGCGTTTGTTTTCAGTCGGCTAGATTACTGTAACGCACTCCTCTCAGGACTACCCAAAAAAGACATCAATCGTTTGCAACGTGTGCAGAATGCAGCTGCTAGAATCCTTACCAGGAAAAGAAAATCCGAACACATTTCTCCAGTTTTGATGTCACTACACTGGTTACCTGTGTCATTCAGAATTGACTTTAAAATTCTGCTTATGGTTTATAAAGCTTTAAATAATCTCGCCCCATCTTATATATCGGGAATGTCTGACACCTTATATTCCAAATCGTAACCTCAGATCCTCAACTGAGTGTCTCCTTAGAATTCAAAGAGCAAAACTTTAAAGAAGTGGTGAGGCGGCCTTCTGCTGTTATGCACCTAAAATCTGGAATAGCCTGCCAGTAGGAATTCGCCAGGCTAATACAGTGGAGCACTTTAACAAACTGCTGAAAACACATTATTTTAACATGGCCTTCTCATAACTTCACTGTAATTTAATCCTGATACTCTGTATATCTAATTCATTATAATAACTATTCATTCAAAATCTGTACTAACCCCTACTCTCTCTTCTGTTCCTTTTCCGGTGTCCTGTTGGTGGTGGCTTGCGCCACCACCATCTACCCAAAGCACCATGATATTCCAACAATGATGGATGGATTAAAAGCCAGAAGTCTGTATGACCATCAGCATCAAGTGACTCCGTGAAAAACCCGAACTACAAAGAGGACTATTTCATTTATGTTAGGTAGAATGCCCAGAGGGGACTGGGCAGTCTCGTGGCCTGGAACCCCTACAGATTTTATTTTTTTCTCCAGCCTTCTGGAGTTTTTTTTTGTTTTTTTCTGTCCACCCTGGCCATCGGACCTTACTCCTTTCTATGTTAATTAATGTTGTCTTATTTTAATTTCTTATTTTGTCTTTTATTTTTCTTCTCTTCATTATGTAAAGCACTTTGAGCTACTTTTTGTATGAAAATGTGCTATATAAACAAATGTTGTTGTTGTTGTTGTTTATGTCTCTGACTGTCAGTTGGTGATCAGTCTGCTCACGTCTTTAGCAAGGGGAATGCCTGGCTTTCACATCTGGTCTCTCTCTTGCTTGTGCACTTGCCATTCCTAATGACACCATAACTCCAATACAGACAATCCTTCCACTCATCTAGTGCCGCACACCGGTTGCCCCATGAAGTAAATCAGATTGCTCCAAACTTTGTAGCGGACATCCCCTAAGGCAACGGGATGCCTATTATAGAAAGTACAAATTCCAGCCGGTGACCTTAATAGAGAGTGAGCCTAAATCTGGGGCTGGCAATGGCTTATAAGGGGTGCCATACACACCTTATCTTTGGTGTTTACACAAGCTCATCCTACGGGCACCTGACTACGAGCTCAACGTTGCCAATCACTTTGCCTCTGAGCAGGTGTTCAGATGGTTCTTCACAAAGACATGGGTGCCATTTGGTGAATGATCATTTAATTAAATATGGCACAGAGGCTGCGCTCCATAAAGGCCCCGTTAGGAGGACTGCGGCTGTTTAGGTGACATTAAGGGTGTCTGGAAGCAGCTTTTTAAGCCAAGGACTTGCATTCTAGGAACAGTAAAATGGGTAATGCCAGTCTGACCTACGGTATACCAGCATATATAATTATAAGAAATTGGAGTCTACTGAGGCTAGAAATATATTAATATTTATAACCGCCAGGAAATGAGATGCAATGAGGTTGTCAGTATATCAGAATTTTTTAATGTTACCACATAAAAATGTGTAATTATAGGAAAATGGAGTCTACCAAGGTTACTTATTTGGAAGAAAATGGGGTCCACTGATGTTACCAGTACATAGGACCTTATTAACATAAGAAAATGGGACCCACTTATGTTTCCAGTGCATAAGAATTTAATATAATAAGAAAATGGAGCCCACAAAGAACGTCAGTATGTAAAAATGTAATGGAGCCCACAAATAGTGCCAGTATGTAAAAACTTATTTACAGAAGAAAATGGAGTCAACTAATAACGTCAGTATGTAAAAACTTATTTACAGAACAAAATGGAGTCCACTGATGTTACAAGAAGGTTGGAGCTTATTAATATAAAATGAAGGGGCCCATTATTGACAGACAAAAACAGGGCCCCCTTATTTTACAAGTTTAAAAGAATGTTTTATCACAAGAAAATGAAGACCACCAAGGTTACCAATATATTAAAATGTATTATTATAAGAAGATGGATCCCACTGATATTGACACAATATAGGAGTTTATCATCATGAGAAAATGGGGTCCACTGATGTTACCCCTCACATTCACTGTTTACACTCCTACCATTGGGAAAAAGGTACCAAACCATTCAGGCCCTCACCTCCAGAATGTGTAACAGTTTCTTCCCCCAAGCAGTCAGACTCCTGAATGCTCATGGACCAGTCTGATATCTGATAGATAGATAGATAGATAGATAGATTAGATAGATAGATAGATAGATAGATAGATAGATAGATAGATAGATAGATAGATAGATAGATAGATAGATAGATAGATAGATAGATAGATAGGATAGATAGATAGATAGATATGAAAGGCACTATATAATAGATAGATAGATAGATAGATAGATAGATAGATAGATAGATAGATAGATAGATAGATAGATAGATAGATAGATAGATAGATAGATAGATAGATAGATAGATAGATAGATAGATAGATAGATAGATAGATAGATAGATACTCTTGAACTTGAACTTGGGTTGAGCTGCGGGGTCAGCTAGTAATAATTATAATAACACCCTTTTTTTAATTGATTTTCCCCCTTTCCATCATCACCACCTTCTTCAAGTGGCCAGTCCCTCCACACCATCCTTATTACTGCAACAACTCCTAACTGATGGCCATGAAGATCTCAAATTGTGACGACGAATAACTACAGACCTGCAGCCCTTACATCTCACATCATGAAGGTACAAATCTTCAGGAAGTGTGTTTTGTCCCCATCTATCAGTTCATCCTGTTATGTTATCGACGGTGTGTCGGCTTTTGAGAGGGGGCATGGAGCTGGACCCGCACCGTCACAGTCCACCACACTCGTCAGTCACTTAAGGATTCCACCGTATTCTGTACACATGACGCTACTTTGACTTCAAAGTCTAATACAAGTCATAAAAAAGAAATACGGGGAGCGGGGTGAATGAGGGACCACCATTTAGGCATTTGTGGTGAGAGGTGTAAGGGTACAAGAGTAGAAAGCAGGCTGCTCAGATTTCCTGGCGGATCTCACCTTTTGCTTCAGTGATTTGTTGTGTTGTTCTTCAACGTGCCGAGAAACTGCAGCTCGTCTCCCAGGAGGGTCTCTTTAAATAGAAGGAAACATCCAGTCCACCAAAGGTTAGTTAACTCACCCTGAAATAAGAAAAGAAATAAAAAAAACACACACACATTATTTTGTGAGGCAATCTTTGACTCAGGAGTTTCATTTTCAGAAGAATCCATGCCTTTGAAATGCTTCTCCGATGTTTAATCTTCCCCGTTGATCCGTAGCCGAAGCTGCGCTGCTCCCGGGACTCAGGGGTCAATCCGGGGTTCTCGTGAACAGAGATGGATGCATCCTCATGAAGTGTGTCCGTGTCGCGGCTGTCTAATGTGCCGGCGGGAGGGGGTGCCTGTTTCCTCAGTTCTCTCAGGTGGCCTAACCTTCTGCCCCCATCTTCTTGTCTTATCTTCCTTTGATCCCGAAGGCAACCCAATCAAAGTCGCATGGCCACTGCAGTATAGGCCGCACTGCTCTGTTACAACTGGGAGAAGGGAGAAGACACCGCGAGGCAAGGAGTCGGCGCACAGAAACAAAAGGAGAACAAAGAAACAGACAGACATGGGGGTGGGAAGAAGAACAAGAATAGAAAATAGAGGCATGAGATAACATTCGGGCGGGCTTAGTTAGCAGGTTTGTGGGTTCGAGGCATTTTTATATTTTCTGGTGACTTCATCACAGAATGGGCGGAGTGGTGGCTTTGAGTTAGGGATCTGAAGTGGCAATCGGAAGGTTGCCGGTTCAAATCCTGTAAATGCCAAAAGAGACTCTGCTCTGTTGTGATGTGAGATTTTGCATATAAGTTGATAAATATTATATAACCCCCCCCCCCCCCCCCCCCCCCCCCCCCACACACACACACACCAGGAATGAGTCTCTTTAAATTTTACAGCAGGATTTGGGGGAAATACCTGAAACAAGTTTGGTAAATATTTCTGTGAAGTCTCTCAACTGCCACACAAAGCCAGACTGCCTAACTTTACCTTAACTTATGGTTTTGTGAGGATGGCAGGTGTTAAGATGTTCTTTGCCCCATTGGTCTGAAGTATGGCTGTTTGGAATTGGCTTGTATCAGAAGCCTTTAAGTACCACGACGCCCTATTGGCTGTAGGGGTTGGACAGAAAACTCATAAACTTGCTTGCTTTATCTCACCCTCTCTCTCTCTTACCAAACTACTGAATGACCATCTCACACCACACTGAAAAAAGTATAACCTCCATTCAACTTAAAATAATGAAGGTAATGATTCACACTTAATATTTTCAATCTGAATCAATTTAATTCTTTTTATCTTATTGAACCTACAATTTTTAAGTTTTTAAGTGATTGGGTGCAATTCACTTGAATATCTATTTTTTAAGTTGTTACAATTTAAGACGGTTTATTGGTCGTAACCTGTTTTTATGCTATTAGAAATATTATGAACATAACACATTCCAGTGCTGTACTTTTTACATTTATTTAACACTAGAATTACCAGAGCCTACGAAAAAACTCATAAATCCGTCCCACCTTAAATCGCGTCTTAAATCCGTTTGCACCTCTCTGCCAGAGTCCTTTGTTTTCTAAATGTGCTGATAAACACAAGCTACTAGCAGCCAGCTATTCCATCCCCCCAACGACTTAGAACGAATTTCTCCTAGCTCATGCCTTGCCTTGATTTGATTATCTGGGATTGAAGTGGAGTTTTAGAGTGGAAATAATATAGTGTTATTTGGAATACACGCATTTCATGTGTGTTCTGTTTCTATAGTAGTCTGTGCAAACACATTTTTAAAACAAACGTTTTTCATATTCTAGTAGTAAATGACAAAATGTAGGCATAAACTATATAACGTATGAAGCCTGAAGTCCATATATCAAAGAAACACTTTCACAAAAGGTACAAATAAGAGAACACGTGCGCTTTTATTCAAAAATATAACTGCACAAAAAAAAAAAAGCCATGTTAGCATGTCACATTGACACTCTTACTACAACCGCCGCGGTGGCGTAATGGTATCAGCTCCTGACTGGGAATCAGAGGGTGGTGAGTTTGATCCCGCATGGCTCCACTTCAAGAAGTGAACTGCTCTTATTCTTACAATTTTAGAATAACAACATAAATTTGATTTCAGTCTGTAACAGCCGCTGTAACTTATGATACTGGTAAAGGTTAGCTTTTTTTTTTTTTTTTTAATTCACTTTTCATTCTCGCAGTCGCATTCAGAATCAATCCATTCAACCCCATCTGACATAAAGACGCTCTATAGGTCTGCAGTGTACCACGATGCATACTACCGTACCCCCCCCCCCCCCAAAAGGGTTCTGACACACAAACGCTGGCGAAGCTGCCTTCTTCGTATCTCACCGTCACTGGAAATCAGCACTTCTTAGCATTGCACCACGCAAGCTGTCGTATCAACCACTAACTGTAACTTGCTTTCTTTATTCTTCGGTTATAGTCTTGAATAAAAGTGCACTTTAATTTATGTGAAACCAGCTGTGTCAGATGGGGTTGAATGGATTGATTCTGAATGCGACTGCGAGAATGCAAAGTGAATTAAAAAAAAAAAAAAAAAGCTAACCTTTACCAGTATCATAAGTTACACCGGCTGTTACAGACTGAAATCAAATTTATGTTGTTATTCTAAAATTGTAAGAATAAGAGCAGGTCACTTCTCGAAGTGGAGCCGTGCGGGATTGAACTCGCCACCCTCTGTTTCCCAGTCAGGAGCTGATACCATTACGCCACCGCGGCGGTTGTAGTATAAGAGTGTCAATGTGGCATGCTAACGCGGCTTTTTTTCCTTTGTGCAGTTATATTTTTGAATAAAAGCGCACGTGTTCTCTTATTTGTACCTTTTGTGAAAGTGTTTCTTTGATATATGGACTTCAGGCTTCATACGTTATATAGTTTATGCCTACATTTTGTCATTTACTATTAGAATATGAAAAACGTTTCTGTTTTAAAAATGTGTTTGCACAGACTACTATAGAAACGCAACACACATGAAATGCGTGTATTCCAAATAACGCTATATTATTTCCACTCTAAAACTCCACTTCAATCCAGATAATCAAATCAAGGCAAGGCATGAGCTAGGAGAAATTCGTTCTAAGTCGGTGGGGGGATGGAATAGCTGGCTGCTAGTAGCTTGTGTTTATCAGCGCATTTAGATGACAAAGGACTCTGGCGGAGAGGTACAAACGGATTTAAGACGCGATTTAAGGTGGGACGGATTTACGAGTTTTTTCGTAGGCTCTGGTAATTCTAGTGTTAAAGTATACAACAAAAAATTATTAAAACGTTTCTACAGCTTTCTTGAAAGTTTGTTTTATTACGAGTTCTTATACTTAAAATTAACAGTTGAGAAACAGGGTTACTTACCAAAAATGCCTCCAACCCTCAAACCTGCTAACCAAGCCCACCCGAATGTTATCTCATGCGGCTATTTTCTTTCTTGTTTGTCTTCCCACCCCCATGTCTGTCTGTTTCTTTGTTCTCCTTTTGTTCCCATACGCCGACTCCTTGCTTCTCGGTGTCTTCTCCCTTCTCCCAGTTGCAACAGAGCAGTGCGGCCTTTACTGCAGTGGCCATGGCTCTGGCTCTCTGAATGGAGTGAGGCGGCTCCATTTAAGCTGGTCCTGGGAGTGTTCCGTGTGGCTCATTAATCTGACCTGAAATAACTCCCAGGTGTGGTGAAAGCCCAATGTAGGCCTCTGGAACTCCCCATGGCGGTCCTCATAAAATTTAACAGGACTATGCCAAACTTCAAGTCCCAATGTGCTCTGTGGAAATCCGTGGTGCCACATTCTGCCTAGTAGGACTGCCCTCTAGAATCCCAGGGGAGGTAGTGCCTTGTAGATGCTCTCTCCTCCAGTCCTTCCATCCAGCTGGCATAGCGGCCACTTGTCACAGATGAAAAGAAGTGTAACTGGGTACGCAGGTGACGATCATAAAATAAAGACAACCATTCAAAAAACAGCAACTGAAACGGTGTAGTCAGAATAATGATAAAAATATAAACAATCACAAAAAAAGTTAATATTCCACACAAAAGAAACAGACTGCATCCCAGAGCACTACACCCTGATTCTTGACACCTTTTGCTGCATACAAACCACAAACTCTAATAAAATGAGAACATTGGAACAGTCTGAACGACAAGAGGACATTCAGCCCATCAAAGCTCGCCAGTCCTATCCACTTCATTCATCTAAAATAACATCAAGCCAAGTTTTGAAAGTCCCTAAAGTCCTCCTGTCCACCACACTACTTGGTCACTTATTCCACATGTCTATGGTTCCCCGGGTAATGAAAAACTTCCTAATGTTTGAGCGAAATTTCCCCTTCACAAGTTTCCAACTGTGTCCCCGTGTTCTTGATGAACTCATTTTAAAGTCACCGTCTTGCTCCACTGGACTAATTCACTTCATCATTTTAAACAATTCAGCAGTCAGGCCTCCTCTTAATCTTCTTTTGCTTAAATTGTAAAGGCTCAGCTCTTTTAATCTAAATTCATAACTCATCCCCTGTAGCGCTGAATCAGCCTAGTTGCTCTTCTCTGGACCTTCTCTAGTGCTGCTATGTCCTTTTTGTAGGTTGAAGACCAAAACTGCACCCAGGACTCCAGATGAGGCCTCACCAGTGTGTTATAAAGCTTGAGCAGAACCTCCTGTGACTTGTACTCCACACGTCAAGGCGCTATATAACCTGACATTCTGTTAGTCTTCTTAATGGCTTCTGAACACTGTCGGGAAGTCAATAGCTTAGAGTCCACTATGACTCCTAAATCCTTCTCATAAGGTGGACTCTCGATTTTCCGAACGCCCGTTGTGTATTCAAACCTCACATCTTGATTTCCTATGTGTAATTCTTTACATTTCCTGACATTAAATGGTTAAATGTCTAAAACTCCTTCAATCTTTCTTCATAGCTCACCCCCTGTACCCTTGAATCAGCCTAGTTGATCTTCTCTGGATCTTCTCTAGTGCCGTGTTGTCCTTTTTGTATCCTGGAGACCCAAAACTGCACACAGGACTCCAGATGAGGCATCACCAGGCTGTTATAAAGTCGATAGCTTAGAGTCCACTAATTCTCCTAAATCCTTCTCATAAGGTGGACTCTCGATTTTCAGACCCCCCCCATTGTGCATTCAAACTTCACATTTTTAATTCCTATGTGTAATTCTTTACATTTACTGACATTAAATTTCATCTGCCACCAATCTGTCCAAGCCTGTCTGCTGTCCAAGTCCCCCTGTAACAATTTAGCTGACTAGGCATTATCTGCTCTTCCCCCCAGTTTGATATCATCTGCGGACATAACCAGTTTATTGATTATAGTCCATCCATCCATCCATTGTCCAACCCGCTGAATCCGAACACAGGGTCACGGGGGTCTGCTGGAGCCAATCCCAGCCAACACAGGGCACAAGGCAGGAACCAATCCCGGGCAGGGTGCCAACCCACCGCAGGACACACATAAACACACCCACACACCAAGCACACACTAGGGGCAATTTAGAATTGCCAATCCACCTAACCTGCATTTTGGACTGTGGGAGGAAACCGGAGCGCCCGGAGGAAACCCACGCAGACACAGGGAGATGATTATAGTCTTCTCAGATAATTAATTTATATGTTAAAAATTGCAGCAGTGACTGAAACCGGAGGGGCACCACTTTTAACATTATCTAATTCTGAAAAAGATCCCCTCACCATCCCCTTATCCTTTTTATGTTTGAGCCAATTTTGTACTCATCTACCGATCACACCCTGAATTCCTACTTCTTTGAGATAGATGAATAACCTCTCATGCTTAGTTGCTCTTCTCTGGACCTTTTCTTGTGCTGCTATGTCCTTTTGTAGCTTGGGGACCAAAGCTGCATACAGGACTCCAGATGAGGCCACACCAGTGTGTTATAAAGCTTGAGCAGAACCTTCCGGGACTTGTGCTTCACACATCAAGGCGCTATATAACATGATATTCTGTTAGCCTCCTTAATGGCTTCTGAACACTGTCTGGCAATTGATTGTGTCGTGTTCACTACGACTCCTAAATCCTTCTCATAAGGTGGACTCTCGATTTTCCGAACGCCCGTTGTGTATTCAAACCTCACATCTTGATTTCCTATGTGTAATTCTTTACATTTCCTGACATTAAATGGTTAAATGTCTAAAACTCCTTCAATCTTTCTTCATAGCTCACCCCCTGTACCCTTGAATCAGCCTAGTTGATCTTCTCTGGATCTTCTCTAGTGCCGTGTTGTCCTTTTTGTATCCTGGAGACCCAAAACTGCACACAGGACTCCAGATGAGGCATCACCAGGCTGTTATAAAGTCGATAGCTTAGAGTCCACTAATTCTCCTAAATCCTTCTCATAAGGTGGACTCTCGATTTTCAGACCCCCCCCATTGTGCATTCAAACTTCACATTTTTAATTCCTATGTGTAATTCTTTACATTTACTGACATTAAATTTCATCTGCCACCAATCTGTCCAAGCCTGTCTGCTGTCCAAGTCCCCCTGTAACAATTTAGCTGACTAGGCATTATCTGCTCTTCCCCCCAGTTTGATATCATCTGCGGACATAACCAGTTTATTGATTATAGTCCATCCATCCATCCATTGTCCAACCCGCTGAATCCGAACAACAGGGTCACGGGGGTCTGCTGGAGCCAATCCCAGCCAACACAGGGCACAAGGCAGGAACCAATCCCGGGCAGGGTGCCAACCCACCGCAGGACACACATAAACACACCCACACACCAAGCACACACTAGGGGCAATTTAGAATTGCCAATCCACCTAACCTGCATTTTGGACTGTGGGAGGAAACCGGAGCGCCCGGAGGAAACCCACGCAGACACAGGGAGATGATTATAGTCTTCTCAGATAATTAATTTATATGTTAAAAATTGCAGCAGTGACTGAAACCGGAGGGGCACCACTTTTAACATTATCTAATTCTGAAAAAGATCCCCTCACCATCCCCTTATCCTTTTTATGTTTGAGCCAATTTTGTACTCATCTACCGATCACACCCTGAATTCCTACTTCTTTGAGATAGATGAATAACCTCTCATGCTTAGTTGCTCTTCTCTGGACCTTTTCTTGTGCTGCTATGTCCTTTTGTAGCTTGGGGACCAAAGCTGCATACAGGACTCCAGATGAGGCCACACCAGTGTGTTATAAAGCTTGAGCAGAACCTTCCGGGACTTGTGCTTCACACATCAAGGCGCTATATAACATGATATTCTGTTAGCCTCCTTAATGGCTTCTGAACACTGTCTGGCAATTGATTGTGTCGTGTTCACTACGACTCCTAAATCCTTCTCATAAAGTGGACTTTCAAGTTTCAGACCCCCATTGTGTATACCAACCTCACATTTTTACTTCCTATGTGTAATTCTTCACATTTACTGACATTAAATGGTTAAAAGTCTCAACTCATTCAATCTTCCCTCCTAACTCATCCCCTGTAGCCCTAAATCAGCCTAATTGCTCTTCACTGGACCTTTTCTTGTTCTGCTATGTCCTTTTTATAGCCTGGAGACCAAAACTGCACCCAGGACTCCAGATGAGGCCTCACCAGTGTGTTATAAAGCTTGAGCAGAACCTCCTGTGACTTGTACTCCACACATCAAGGCGCTATATAACCTGACATTCTGTTAGCCTTCTTAATGGCTTCTCAACACTGTCGGGAAGTCGATAGCTTAGAGTCCACTATGACCCCTAAATCCTTCTCGTAAGGTGGACTCTCGATTTTCCGACTGCCCATTTTTACTTCCTATGTGTAATTCTTTACATTTACTGACATTAAACTTCATATTCCACAAATCTACCCATGTCTGTCTGCTGTGATGATATAACGGATTCCAAATTATCTGCCAATCCACCTGTCTTGGTATCATCGGTAAACTTGACCAGCTTGTTTCTTATATTTCTGTCCTAATCATTTATATTTATTAAAAATAGCAGTAGCCCCAACACTGAGCCCTGCTGTCCAAGTCCCTCCATAATGAAGGTTGAATATTTCAACAGAAACTCTACAAGGGATGCTATGTCAGTTATTTGCAATAACTAGATACTAAAAAGCACACGCCGGGCCACTTCAAGTCAAGTCAAGTTTATTGTCATAAATAGAAAGCAACAACAGCAGCAATTTATTTCTTGTAGAGCTCAAAATCACACAAGGAATGCCTCAGTGGGCTTTAACAAGTCTTGTTTTTTGACATCCCCCCGCCCCCCACCAAGCTGTGACTCTCTAAGAAGAAAACAAAAAGAGATTTTAGGAAGGACAATCCTGAGAGGGACCCCTTCCAGGTAGGGTATGGGTGTCAAAAAATGGGGTAAATACGAGGAACGTTCAAAAAGTGTCCTCACTTTTTTAAACTCTATTTATTAAGAATTTCAAAAACAAATGATGGGCGGCACGGTGGTGCAGTGGTAGCACTGCTGCCTCGCAGTTAGGAGACCCAGGTTCGCTTCCCGGGTCCTCCCTGCGTGGAGTTTGCATGTTCTCCCCGTGTCTCCCTGTGGACGTCCTCACAGGTGGCGCAGTGGTAGTGCTGCTGCTTTGCAGTAAGGAGAATGTGGAAGATTGTGGGTTCGCTTCCCGGTTCCTCCCTGTGTGGATAGCGCTTTGAGTACTGAGAAAAGCGCTATATAAATGTAATGAATAATAATAATAATAATAAGTCTGCGTAGGTATCCTCCGGGTGCTCAGGTTTCCTCCCACAGTCCAAAGACATGCAGGTTAGGTGGACTGGCGATTCTAAATTGGCCCTAGTGTGTGCTTGGTGTGTTTGTGTGTGTCCTGCGGTGGGTTGGCACCCTGCCCGGGATTGGTTCCTGCCTTGTGCCCTGTGTTGGCTGGGATTGGCTCCAGCAGACCCCCATGACCCTGTGTTCGGATTCAGCGGGTTGTAAAATGGATGGATGGATGAAAAACAAATGATGTCACTTTTCTACAGAGTCACTTTTCTTTGCGGTCTAATTTTCCCAGCGTAGTACCAACTTTTTAATGCAAGTTCAAGTTCAAGTTGGGGACCTGCACTGGTACAGCCTGCTACCGCATCCACCACATAACAAAACAACTCTGGATCCCAGTTGGCAACCCCCCCAAGGCAGACATGGGGTCCAGTCCCACCCGCCGGAAGTGACCTTCTATCTGCCAGAACCAGGTGTTACGTGGGTGGTCCCCTTGGCCTGGTCCAGCCATTCAGGTCCTCAACAATGAGGGTCACCCTCGGGTAATCACACCACATGGCCGTAGTACCGTAACTGACACTCCCTCACAATGCAGGTCATGTGCCTCATTCAGGATTCCGTGAACAACATAAATTCAAACCAGCGGGACCCAAGGATTCTCTGAAGAGACACAGATGAAGGAGTCCAGCCTTCATCTCAGGTTACTGGATAGCGTCCATGTCTCACAACAAGAAAGGAAGCACCAGGACTCTAAAGACTTGGACCGTCGTCCTTTTGCAGATATCAGGAGCACCACACACCCCTTTCCAGTGACCTCGTGACCCCCCATGCTCTCCCAATCCATCTACTGACTTCACAGGAAGAGTCACCAGAGACATGAATGTCACCACTGAGGTAAGTAAACCTCTCGACAAGGTTGTACACTTTCTCTGCAGACAGACACGCTGCTGATGGCCGTGCCTAAGAGGTCACTAAAGGCCTGACTCTTTGGTTTCTATCAGGACCATCACAAGCCCAGACATTCCTCACTCAGTCTCTCAAGCGCCCCGATCAGAGCCTCCATTGACTCAGCGAAGATCACCAACAGATGCCCCACAGCTGCTGGACCCCACAGTCTTTCCCAACACCCTGCCCTTACAAGAATTAAACAGAGTAGGAGCAGAACACACCCCTTGACAAACCCCAGAACGAACTGGGAAAAACACAGCGGTCCCGCCACCACTCTGCACAGCACTCATAGTCCCAGTGTACAGGCCGGCCATGATGTCCAGCAACCAATCCAGGGATCCCATGAACCCTCAGGATGTCCCACAGGGCAGCTCGATCAACTGAGTCGAATTCTTTACGAAAATCATCAAAGGCTGTAAAGAAACTCTGCCAATATTCACATTTGCGCTCCACGTAAACCCTCAGTGCCAGGATGCGGTCAACTTGTTAGGCGTAAAACCAGACGCCGCCAGTCACTGGCAGGTGAACAAGTGATCACGGATCCTATTGAGGACGACCCTAGCAAGGACTTTACCCGGCACTGAGATCAGTGTTATGCCCCTGTAGTTGCCGCTAATCCAGGCGATCACCCTCCTCTTTCCAGATAGGGATGACAAGATGGGGCGGTCCGCCCCGGGCAGCACATTTTTGGGGGTGGCATTATTGGCCCAAAGGCTCAGTACAATTTGTGTGTAAGCAGCAGGGTTTGGAAAAATATCACCCATGAATGATAAAAGTAGAGTTCGTGCCACTCGGGGCGGGGTGGTGCTTCAGTTTGCTGCCCTCCAACATATCTGAACATGTTAACCTATTTAAATAGAAAATTAAAATGACTTATAGAGAAAAATTAAGATAACATTTTCATAGATTTATTCATATATAGAGAAAGAGCAATAATTTTTGCATATTATTATTTATAAGCATCAACTAGACAAGAATATTGTATCAACGCACTGATAAGCTGTGTTCTGATTATTAGCTTACCCTGCGAAAACCAGAACCAGTGAAATACACAAGTGATAAGTGGGGATGTTTTCTACGCAGAGCAAGAACACATTCGGTGTAAGAGCCATTTCCTAGTTACATAAGATACGTAAATGTTTTACTAAATGTTAGTGCATAATCTATGGGAGGTTCCTATAACCCCCATCACTTGAATTGAATTGGTATATTCTAGCATTTTTTAACTGTTCTGACTAAACTTTATTCTCAGTTTGTGATCAGCCTTGCCATGTGTAAGGTGCAGAGGGCACACGGTTTTAAACCGTGCCTTTCGTGCCTTTGCGCACCTTTGTGTGCGTGTTTTTGTGTGTCAAGTAACATGTAAGACAAAGCACTTAATTGAAAGTGCTGCGCCGTACGCTTGAAGTGTACAGAAGAAGAAGTTAAGAACTTTTAAGTACGGAAATTTTTACAAGAAAAGCCAAGTCTGATAAATAAACAAAATTATAAATTGTAAATTAGTTGTTTAGCTTCCTAGAAATTCGTATCGGTGCACTGTTTCTGTTTATTGTTGTTATTGCCTCATAAATTTCAACTGCTGTGTCTGACGCTGTCACAGTAGGACAGTCTGAAAATTATTTTTGAAGCTTTTTGTGGATAAAAATCAGAGAATTTTACATTTTTCATTCATGAGTGACATTATTTTTCCGATCCCTGCTGCTTACATTGAATTGTACTGAGCCTTTGGGCCAATAATGCCACCCCCAAAAATGTGCCGCCCCGGGGGGGACCGCCCCCTCTGCCTGCCCCTATAGCTACGCCTCTGAGGGACCATGATGGACAGGTGGCTCCACCCCCTGGGGAAACACCCACAAAACACAAGAAACATAACACCTAATCACTAAACTAAATTATTAACACTGGTAACCAAGGCTATGGACGAAATAAACAGATAAACAGCGTTTGTACCCCAGCTGGATGGGGAACCCTGGGCTGAAGCATAACATATGTAAGCCAAATTTCAACAACATCAGTCCACTGGGGGCTGAGCAGTTTCATGTGGATGGACAGACGGACATGACTATTGCAGGTGGAAGCTTTCCACATTAGAATGTGAATTTCCCCTTGGGATTAATAAAGTATCTATCTATCTATCTATCTATCTATCTATCTATCTATCTATCTATCTATCTATCTATCTATCTATCTATCTATCTATCTATCTATCCATTTTCTAACCCGCTGAATTCGAACACAGGGTCACGGGGGTCTGCTGGAGCCAATCCCAGCCAACACAGGGCACAAGGCAGGAACCAATCCCGGGCAGGGTGCCAACCCACCTAATCTATCTATCTATCTATCTATCTATCTATCTATCTATCTATCTATCTATCTATCTATCTATCTATCTATCTATCTATCTATCTATCTATCTATCTATCTATCTATCTGGAACAATCAAAGCTGGCCAGTCCTATCCACTTAATTCTTCATAAATAACGTTAAGTCTAGTTTTGAAGACCCCTAAAGTCCTACTGTCTACCATACTCTTTCATGTACAGTATGCCATGTGTCTGTGGTCCTCTGTGCAAAGACAAACATTTCCTACTATTTGATATGCTCTGTGGGCCGGGATAGTCATGTGACGTTTGGTGTCACTTAGCTTTGCCTGGCAGCACTTTTGTTCTCCTGATCTTAAAGTGTGACAGTAACTACAAAAGACGCTGGCCTCATCTAGACTTGTCGTACCAATTGCTACACCATCATGGAATGTGTGTTACCTGAATCACTTGTCATATATGATGATATCCACATGTTTTGTGAACCCATTAAATGTGAACTGACGAGCTAAGCGCACACCGTGTTGTGCAGAACAGGTGCTTGACAGCCTGGTTATGCCGCTACATGAATTATTTGGTGCTGGCACTGAACATCTGGCTGTTGTCACCTGTTCATGGAGTACAGGCTGGGTGAGGATGGAAGTGCTTTGGAATTTCCCACTTACATTGGCAATATGTGATAATGTCAGGAATCATCATCATCATCTCATCATCATCCACCTTAGTAAAATGTTATGTGTCTGTCTGGGTATCCATCTGGCTGTTATGTTGCTTGTCTTTCCAACAGATGGCGCATCACAAACATTAGCACTGCTTTTATGAATGCCCAAACCAGATGACATATACAGTCATATGAAAAAGTTTTGGGACCCCCTCTCAGCCTGCATAATAACTGACTCTCTTTTCAACAATAAAGATAACAGTGGTATGTCTTTCATTTCCTAGGAACATCTGAGTACTGCAGTGTTTTCCGAACAAAGATTTTTAGTGACGCAGTATTTAGTTGTATGAAATTAAATCAAATGTGAAAAACTGGCTGTGCACAAATGTGGGTCCCCTTGTCATTGTGCTGATTTGAATGCCTGTCACTGCTCAATGCTGATTGGTTGATGAGCTCATTAAGCCTTGAACTTCATAGACAGGTGTGTCCATCATGAGATATAAAGGTATTTAAGGTGGTCAATTACAAGTTGGGCTTCCTTCCCTTTGACTTTCCTCTGAAGAGTGACAGCATGGGATCCTCAAAGAAACTCTCTAAAGATCTGAAAACAAAGATTGTTGAGTCTCCTGGTTTAGAGGAAGGCTACAAAAAGCCATCTCAGAGGTTTAAACTGTCAGTTTCTTAACTGTAAGGAATGGAATCAGGAAATGGAAGGCCACAGGCACAGTTGCTGTTAAACCCAGCAGGTCTGGCAGGCCAAGAAAAATACAGGAGTGGCATATGAGCAGGATTGTGAGAATGGTGACAGACAACCCACAGATCACCTCCAAAGACCTGCAAGAACATCTCGCTGCAGATGGTGTATCTGTACATCGTTCTACAATTCAGCGCAATTTGCACAAAGAACATCTGTATGGCAGGGTGATGAAAAAGAAGCCCTTTCTGCACTCTCGCCACAAACAGTGTCACTTGTTGTATGCCAATGCTCATTTAGACAAGCCAGATTCATTCTGGAACAAAGTGCTTTGGACTGATGACACAAAAATTGAGTTATTTGTTCATAAGAAAAAGCGCTTTGCATGGTGGAAGAAGAACACTGCATTCTTAGAAAAACACCTGCTACCTCCTGTCAAATTTGGTGGAGGTTCCATCATGCTGTGGGGCTGTGTGGCTTGTTCAGGGACTGGGGCCCTTGTTAAAGTCGAGGGTCGGATGAATTCAACCCAATATCAACAAATTCTTCAGGATAATGTTCAAGCATCAGTCACAAAGTTGAAGTTACGCAGGGGTTGGATATCCCAACAAGACAATGACCCAAAACACAGTTGGAAATCTACAAAGGCATTCATGCAGAGGGAGAAGTACAATGTTCTGGAATGGCCGTCACAGTCCCCTGACTTGAATATCATCGAAAATCTATGGGATGATTTGAAGCCATTAAATTGAACTGAACTGGAGAGATTTTGTATGAAGAATGGTGAACAAGACCTCCATCCAGAATCAGACACTCATCAGAGGCTATAGGAGGACAGCGTCTAGAGGACAAAAGGAGGCTCAACTAAGTATTGATGTCATATCTCTGTTGGGGTGCCCACATTTATGCACCTGTCTAATTTTGTTATGATGCATATTGCACATTTTCTGTTAATCCAATAAACTTAATGTCACTGCTGAAATACTACTGTGTCCATAAGGCATGTCAGATATTAAAAGGAAGTTGTTACTTTGAAAGCTCAGCCAATGAGAAACAAAAATCCAAAGAATTAAGAGGGGCTCCCAATCTTTTTTATACGACATATAACAGAGACATACGCACTGCGTGGTGCACTGCCAGGGTTTCTACGTTGCTTACTTAGATTTCAACTCGTTTTAGATGGGTAACACAGTGAGTTATTATTAATGTGTATTATAATATATAAGCCCATTGTGGCACCTCTTGTGTGATTTTGGGCTATACAAAAATAAATTGTATTGTATTGTATTAATGCAGCAGGATTCTTAGGCCTAAAGCTCATCACAGCAGCAGTGGGAGCAAGGCAGGGACCAGCAGATAGATGAAGTAACATTTTCACCATTGAGACATGACATACAGTAGTGCTAAAAAGTTTGGGAACCTTGTATTGGATGGTCTGGCATCCCAGCCTGTGTGGATCTTGTTCCCTTATTTATCTTAGAGGCAACTATAATGGAGGATCAGGAAGGAAGGTGTGATGTTCTCCTCCTGATCTGGGGGCAGGCATGGAGGGGCACTACAGCAGCTAGTGTACTGGTACTGTCATCTTAGCAGTGATGGATTACAATCCCTTACCTGACTGATAGGGGGCCAGCATAGTAGATGAATGACTGGGCTGGAGAAGCAGTCTGATCGGGATGGTTAGCAGTCCTGTTCTCATTCCATCGATAGAAATTAGATTTGGTGATGATGAAGTCATTTTTCAGGATGGTAGTGCATTTTGCCACAGAGCAAAAAGTGGGTAATTCAGCTCATTTCAATCACATGGCCAGCAAATCATCTGGATCTCAATCCGAGTGACAATTAAGGGTGGAAGTTAAAAAAAAAGACAAGACTCCATCGTGCAAAGCTGATTGGTCGGCTGCTATTTGAGAAAGTTGGAATCAGCTTGATGTAGAACATTGAATTTCATTACTGAAGTCTGCAGCTGTCCAAACAGGGCCACCGCAGGGACCTCTGGGAGTTGAAGTTCTTAATTCATGTATCACTGTTACAACAGCTTCATTCAAAGTATTATTATTGATATGTGAATTTCCCCTTGGGATTAATAAAGTATCTATCTATCTATCTATCTATCTATCTATCTATCTATCTATCTATCTATCTATCTATCTATCTATCTATCTATCTAAAACAAGATCAAATGGTTACTGTTTAGAAAGGCGCCTACAAATAAATAAAATATATTATTATTATTATTAAAACTAGATAAAGAGAAACTTAACAAACAAATAACAGAAAAACATGACAGTAATTAATTTGTTTATTGAGGAAAACAGGGTACCCCCATAAAGGGCTCTGTTGAGGTAATCAGTACCATCCCTGGACAGTAGGGGGTGCCAGCGCTAATGATGTCTCCCTTCTCGGTCAAAGCTCCAATGGGCACACGGCAGAAGACAACGAGCCCCATCTCAATGCTTGGATGAAGCTGAGTACAGAGATACAATTCTGACTGAAGGATGACATCATTTGGACCAAGATGTGATAGGAGGCGTCGTGCCATGGAACTTCAGCTCAGGAATGAGTGATGTGCTGGCAGCAAGGCCTTTGTTAACTCAACACACTGTCTCAGTTTTTTGCCAATTTATGGGTTTATTAAATGGGGATCACCTGACTGGTACCGCAACAATTCATTTTGTGTGCCATCACTCTGTAAAGTGTGTGTATACATATGTGTGATATCTATCTATCTATCTATCTATCTATCTATCTATCTATCTATCTATCTATCTATCTATCTATCCATCCATTTTCCAACCCGCTGAATCCAAACACAGGGTCACGGGGGTCTGCTGGAGCCAATCCCAGCCAACACAGGGCACAAGGCAGGAACCAATCCCGGGCAGGGTGCCAACCCACCGCAGGACACATACAAACACACCCACACACCAAGCACACACTAGGGCCAATTTAGAATCGCCAATGCACCTAACCTGCATGTCTTTGGACTGTGGGAGGAAACCCACGCAGACACGGGGAGAACATGCAAACTCCACACAGGGAGGACCCGGGAAGCGAACCCAGGTCCCCAGGTCTCCCAACTGCGAGGCAGCAGCGCTACCCACTGCGCCACCGTGCCGCCATCTATCTATCTATCTATCTATCTATCTATCTATCTATCTATCTATCTATCTATCTATCTATCTATCTATCTATCTATCTATCTATCTATCTATCTAATCCTGCCAACTATGCTAATCTATCTATCTATCTATCTATCTATCTATCTATCTATCTATCTATCTATCTATCTATCTATCTATCTATCTATCTATCTATCTATCTATCTATCTAATCCTGCCAACTATGCTAATCTATCTATCTATCTATCTATCTATCTATCTATCTATCTATCTATCTATCTATCTATCTATCTATCTATCTATCTATCTATCTATCTATCTATCTATCTATCTATCTATCTATCTATTATGATTAGTGTTAGTAGTAATATTATTTTAATGTTCTCACCTTCACAAAACCACATAATTCAATTTGTTATGATGATGATGATGATGATGATTATTATTATTCCATTTGAGTTCATGCCATAATACAACATAATACCCAGCTCTATCCCTTGGCCATTTGATTAGAAGGAGTTACGCCGGGTTTATACTTCACACGACGCGACGCATGCTGCAGTGGACCCTCCTGCTACTGTTTATAGTTGTGTGAGTACTTTACGTAAATCTGGAGGAATCCACCAGGTGGCAGTGCGAGATATTATCACGGTGAGAACAGGTTCGGCTTCTCTGTGTTGTGAATTGCCTGGAAATCCCCTTAAATTCTGGGCCGCAATATCTCTGTAAAGGATGTTTAATGATTACATCCATCAATCCAGGGATGTGTCCATTCCAGCAAGCATTTGGCACGAGGCAGAAACAATCCCTGGACGAGGCATCAGCTCATCGCAAGGTGAATACAAGCACTCATTCACATACACTGCCTCCATTTTAGTGTCACCAAATCTGCATATCTTTGGAAGGAAACTGAAGGACACGGTGGAAACCCAGCAGGAAAACATGCCAACTCCAGGCAGGGAATACAAGCGATGTGACTCCCTGTGAGACGGCAGCGCTAATGCTGTGCCACCGTGTCTCCCCCATTTGTGTAATTATTAACAGTATTCATTATTTAAACAAAATTGATCTGTAAAATGTAACATACATACTTCAATGCATTTCATCATGAATCTAAGGATTCAAAATGTGCAGAGAGCAGGAATATCATACATGTGATGTGTGCTCAGTGTGATGATCTATTGACGTTTGCTGCTGCTGTCAGGTCAGGAGGAATCCACAGAAAAAAAAGACAGCACAGAAGATGTGAGACTTTTAAAATGTATCGTGTCTTTACGATCAGGAATATCCGATGCTTGAATATAAAAGCACCACGAATGCATCTGTATGTCGGCATTTTGCTTCACCACATCGAACCATTCATCAAACATCAAAGCGCGCGCATCGATCCTGTACGATCTGCATAGCAGCTTTCTGTCGCATGTAGATAGTAAACAGAGACTCTGACGTCACGTTCCAACATTGCGTCCCCCGACTTATTGCTGGTACTGCAACTCGCACACGCGTCGCAATTATTTCTCAGAGGACGCATCAAATGAATGGTGGGAATGCGTGGCAGCCATGATGCGTGTGCGTATGCATTCTGAGTGTGCGGTATAAACGAGTCCTCAGACGTCTGCTTAATGAACGGTGCCCTTCTTAGGCTATGAGACCCTCTGAGTAGTGTGACCTTCCATAATTCTTGTATTTTGATGTTACCCAGGATCTGTCAGATCTATTTCTCCATTCCTTTCTTTATAAGTCCGAGGGCTCCTATCACTGCTGGAATTGTTGTGGCTTTCACTCCCCATAAATCATTCAATCTTGATTTCAAGGACATCATTCCCACTCTTCCCTCTCCCATCTGGAGAACAAAGACTCCTACATCAGGATGCTCTTTGTCGACTACAGCTCCGTCTTTAACACGGTTATCCCCCATAAACTCACCCGTAAACTGTCTGCACTTGGCCTGCACCCCACCCTCTGTGACCGGATCCTAGACTTTTAGACTGGCAGGCCCCAGTCTGTTAGGATTGGTAATAGGATTTCAGCCACCATTATCACAAACACAGGCACCCCACAGGGATGAGTCCTCAGCCCCGTCCTCTACACCCTGTTCACCCAGGACTGTGTCACCTCCCACAAAGATAACATCAACCTAAAGTTCGCAGGCGACACTGCAGCGATAGGACGCATCACTGGCGGGGATGAGGCAGCCTACAGGAGGGAGGTGGACAGTCTGGCGTCATGGTGTGAGGAACAACCTCACCCTCAACACAGACAAGACGAAGGAGATGATAGTGGACATGAGGAAGGAGAGGAGACCTCACCGGCCACTGTTCATCCGAAGGCTTGAAGTGGAGAGGGTGAGCAGCGTTAAATACCTGGGTGACTACATCAGTGAGGACCTCACTTGAACACTTAACACCACACATCTGGTCAAGATGATAAATATTATCAGAGGAGCAGCTTCAGCGACAGACTGCTGTCACCGTCCTGCTCCACTGACAGATTGAGGAGATCGTTCCTCCCCCAAAACTATGCGACTCTTCATTTCCACCCAGGGGGGTAAACATTAACATTTAACATTATACAAAGTTATTGTCTGTTTTTTATCTGCATTGTTATCACTCTTTAATTTTATATTGTTTATTGTATCAGTATGCTGCTGCTGGAGAATGTGAATTTCCCATTGGGATTAATAAACTATCTATCTATCTATCTATCTATCTATCTATCTATCTATCTATCTATCTATCTATCTATCTATCTATCTATCTATCTATCTATCTATCTATCTATCTATCTATCTATCTATAAGAGGGCTCAACAGCGGCTGTACTTTCTGAGGAGGCTGAGGAAGTTTGGTATGTCGTCTAAGATCCTCGGCAACTTCTACAGCTGCATTGCTGAGAGCATCTTGACCAGCTGCATCACCGTGAGGTACGGCAAGACTACTGTTATGGACCGTAAACACCTGCAGAGAGTGGTGAAGACTGCTGAGAAGATCACCGGGACCCCACTGCCCTCTATGCAGATCATCTACAACTGCAGAGTCCGCAGGAGAACTACTTCGACTCACCACCAACACAAACTGTTCACACTTCTACCCTCAGGCAGGAGGTACAGACGTATGAAATGTAGGACTTCTAGGCTAAAGAACTCTTTCTTTCCCAAGGCCATTAGACTCCTAAATAACTGACTGGAGGTCATAACTGTGAGCCACCTCATTCTATCGACCTCACACAACTGTATTGGACTTGTCCATCACGCACCTACCTGCACATTACACTTTATATTTCTGTTCTGTTTTTATACTTTATGTTGCCTCTGTTACTTATTATCTATCTGCTACTTATTATTTATGCTTATCTTTATAAGTTGGTTTTGTCATTTGATGTGGACAGCAAATAAAGAATTTCATTGTACAGGGAAACGTGTTTCCTTACTGTGCACATGACAATAAACTTTAAACTTGTAACTTGAACTGAGGTGTATCTTTCAGTGGAAATGGACGTACCGTAGCTGCTGAGTAGGCACTTTTTTTCTTTTTTGTTCTAAATGATGTTGGTTGTTCTGTTGTCCTTTATCTCAACATCTGCTTGTACTGGCATGTCCCATGGGACTGTGATGTTATCTTTTACTGTTACTGTTTGGGGCTTGTGCTCATATCATTATTCATTTTGTGTTGATGTTGAATCCACATTCTCAGACCAGCTCAATTCAAAGTATTATTATTATTATTAGTAGTAGTAGTAGTAGTAGTAGTATTTTATTGTTCTGACATTCACAAAACCACATATTTCAATTAGTTATTATTAATTATTAATTATTATTATTATAACAACATCACATACACAAAACCACATAATTCATCTATCCATTATCCAACCCACTTTTTCCTAACTACAGGGTTACGGGGGTCTGCTGGAGCCAATCCCAGCCAACACAGGGTGCAAGGCAGGAAAAAAAACCTGGGCACAGCGCCAGTGCACCACAGGGCACACACACACAAACCAAGACCCTGGTCTCCTAACTGCGAGGCAGCTGCGTTACCCACTGCTCCACTGTGCCGCCCACCATATAATTCAATTTGTTATTATTATTTTTATTATAACATCACATAAAACCACATAGATAGATAGATAGATAGATAGATAGATAGATAGATAGATAGATAGATAGATAGATAGATAGATAGATATGAAAGGCACTATATAATAGATAGATAGATAGATAGATAGATAGATAGATAGATAGATAGATAGATAGATAGATAGATAGATAGATAGATATGAAAGGCACTATATAATAGATAGATAGATAGATAGATAGATAGATAGATAGATAGATAGATAGATAGATAGATAGATAGATAGATAGATAGATAGATAGATAGATATGAAAGGCACTATATAATAGATAGATAGATAGATAGATAGATAGATAGATAGATAGATAGATAGATAGATAGATAGATAGATAGATAGATAGATAGATATGAAAGGCACTATATAATAGATAGATAGATAGATAGATAGATAGATATGAAAGGCACTATATAATAGATAGATAGATAGATAGATAGATAGATAGATAGATAGATAGATAGATAGATAGATAGATAGATAGATAGATAGATACTTTCTTAATCCAAAGCGGAAATTCACATTTATTAATAATTCATAATTATTATTATTATCATAATATACACATAATTCAATTTATTATTATTATTATTATTATAACAACATCGCATTCACAAAACCACATAATTCATCCATCCATTGTCCAACCCGCTGAATCCGAACACAGTGTCACGGGGGTCTGCTGGAGCCAATCCCAGCCAACACAGGGCACAAGGCAGGAAACAATCCTGGGCAGGGTGCCAACCCACTGCAGGACGCACACACAAACACCAAGCACACACTAGGGACAATTTAGAATCGCCAATCCACCTAACCTGCATGTCTTTGGACTGTGGGAGGAAACCCACGCAGACACGGGGAGAACATGCAAACTCCACGCAGGGAGGACCCGGGAAGCGAACCCAGGTCTCCCAACTGCGAGGCAGCAGCGCTACCCATTGCGCCACCGTGCCGCCCCCACATAATTCAATTTATTATTATTATTATTATTATTATTATTAATATTATAACAAAACAGTCAAACTGATTAATCCAAATTTTTATTATGTCTTTTAACAGCAACAGTTACAACAATAATCATAATCATAACAGCAGCCTAAAACCCACTTAATCTATCTATTATTAGCAGTGGTAGTAGTGGTAATAGTATTTTAATGTTCTCACTTTCACAAAACCATGTAATTCAATTTTTTATTATTATTTAAACATCACATTCTCATATCACCAGCTTAATTCAATGTATTATTATTATTATTGCTTAATAGTGAAAATAATGAATCCATAGGTTTATTATGTTTTAATTATAACAATTATAATAATACTAGTCATTAGCATAACAACTTTCTCAATCCCAGTTAAACCATTTACTATTGTTAGTAGCAGCAGTATTAAAACATAATATACGCAAGAGTCAAACCTGTTTATTTCCTAATATTGCTCACGTGTTTGTTTTCAGTCGACTAGATTACTGTAACGCACTCCTCTCGGGACTACCCAAAAAAGACATCAATCATTTGCAACGAGTGCAGAATGCAGCTGCTAGAATCCTAACCAGGAAAAGAAAATCCGAGCACATCTCTCCAGTTTTGATGTCACTACACTGGTTACCTGTGTCATTCAGGATTGACTTTAAAATTCTGCTTATGGTTTATAAAGCCTTAAATAATCTCACCCCATCTTATATATCGGAATGTCTGACACCTTATATTCCAAATCGTAACCTCAGATCCTCAACTGAGTGTCTGCTTAGAATTCCAAGAGCAAAACTTAAAAGAAGTGGTGAGGCAGGTGACCTTCTGCTGTTATGCACCTAAAATCTGGAATAGCCTGCCAGTAGGAATTCACCAGGCTAATACAGTGGAGCACTTTAAAAAACTGCTGAAAACACATTACTGTAACATGGCCTTCTCATAACTTCACTGTAATTTAATCCTGATACTCTGTATATCCAATTCATTATAATAACTATTCATGGTGGCTGTAAAATCTGTACTAACCCCTACTCTCTCTTCTGTTTCCTTTTCCGGTGTCCTTTTGGTGGTGGCGTGCACCACCACCATCTACTCAAAGCACCATGATGTTCCAACAATGATGGATGGATTAAAAGCCAGATGTCTGTTTGACCATCAGCATCAAGTCCTCCCGTGAAAACCCTAATTACAAAGAGGACTATTTCATTTATGTTAGGTAGAATGCCCAGAGGGGACTGGGTGGTCTCGTGGCCTGGAACCCCTACAGATTTTATTTTTTTCTCCAGCCTTCTGGAGTATTTTTTTGTTTGTTTTTTCTGTCCACCCTGGCCATCTAACCTTACTCCTTTCTATGTTAACTAATGTTGTCTTATTTTCATTTCTTACTTTGTCTTTTATTTTTATTTTCTTCATTATGTAAAGCACTTTGAGCTACTTTTTGTTTGAAAATGTGCTATATAAATAAATGTTGTTGTTGTTGTTGTTGATTGGTGGCAGTATGAGTATCATCATCACCATCATCATCATTTGTAAGCCCACTGAAGTTGATATATATTCACTATCCCATAATGACCAAACTGTCAGAGCAGCTTTCCCACCTAATAGTTATTATCCGACTCTCACTTGGGCATCGCCAGCCCACTTTGCCCACCTGTCTCCTCACAGAGACTAAGAGAAGATGCAGACTCCTTACTGAGGGGCAGCGGTGCTCCTGCTGATCTACTTGTCCGCCCTATTGTCCTTATATTTAATGTTATCTGTAAGATCCTAACAGGTTCAAAGTAGTTTAATCTGAAGTATTATTGTTGTTATTTAAACACAGCACTCAAATCTGCCTGATCCTCTTCACTTTTGATATGTTTTAGTCTCCAGTACACTGAGGCAGGCCCTCACCCGGCTCCCCACTCCTGACGTCACGCTTCCCCCTCCCCTCAGCCAATGCCGTCTCAAAAAACAAGGCCCGCTCATGCCTGTGGTGACGTCACAATCGAGGTGCTACAGCAGCAACAGACGCATATAGACAACCTGTCGCGTTGTATGCGTTGTACGCGTGTAAATAAATTATTCCCGTGTAAAATTAATTAATGCAATGCGTGAAATAACAAAGGCAAGTCAGTTGCGACCTACGAAAAATACCCCCCTCCACTTGCAGCATTATCGATGTTACCCGGCACGCAGTGCAGTTGTTCACCATTAAAATAAACAAAACACATCAAAATATTACCTTGCACTGCACCGCAGACATCCGAACTTATAACCTTTACGATTGCAATAACTTTATATCAAAAACTAAAACGCCATTAACTTTCTTTACAACTTCAACGACGATCTTAGACGGAAAGTTCAGCTGTCACTGTTTGTAAACATAGCACCTCGATTGTGACGTCACCGGACCAATAAGTAACGCATGAGCGGGCCTTGTTTTTTGAGACGGCATTGCCTCAGCCCACAGCCTCTCTCTCGGACTAGCATGAATATATCGATCCTGCAATCGAACTCTGATTCTTAGCGCAATGAGAGAAGTCGCAAAATCAACCGGAACGTTCAAGCAAATTCTAGAAAAAAACCCGACCATAATCCTTTAAGCAGTTCTCTCGTGAAAAGCTGACAGACAGACAGACAGACAGACAGACGTTGGATTTTATATACATATATATAGATATGCACAAAAAAACACAAGCTGGGCACTGAGTGCTGTGCACAAGGTAGTTAAACCTCTAACAGTGCCCATCAACTGCCACCCTGGTCGGCCACTTTATATTGGCATTGCCATCTCCCAAGTGTGCTCCACTGTCTATGCTGGAGTGCAGCTGGCAGCTTTTCTTATAGTTGGTTTCGACTCGGAGCTGGCCGGATTGAAACCGATGGAAACTTTTTCTGATGCGCTGGGCTGTTTTTCAGTATTTCAAAATAGAAGCAGGAGCCAGCACATAATCTATACGTGAACTTTTAATAATAATAATAATAATAATAATAATTCATTACATTTTACAATAATATCAAACGATACATTTGGAGAAGTCAATATTTAGGTGAAGCATTGCGAAAGATTGTTTAGAAAAAATAAAGTCGAGTCAGTGTGTTGTACGGTGGCTGAACACGGACCCAGCCTGCGGGCAGATCGCTCTTAATTTTCTGTTATTCTTGTTGCTACCGTCTACGTCACAGCGTTTCTCAACCTTTAAGTATTTGCGACCCGAGTTTTCATAACAGTTTTAATCGTGCCCCCTGACGTTTTTTTCACAGGAGCCCACTAATACCAATTTGTTCTTTTTTAATTAATGATATATCATAGATGCATATTTTATTATACCTATTTAACTTTTATAGACATTTATCTAACTCTATATTTATTTTTCTAGTATCAGAATGTAGTTTAAGTTAATTTGTTTTGGTTTCAATAGATGTATTTTTCATATTTTCGATTCTTGTTTTCTTTTTTTCACATCTTTGCGCCCCCTTTTTTGTTACTTCTGGGCCCCCTAGTGGGACCCGCCCCACGGTTTGAGAACCACTGGATTACGACTCGTTTCATAAAAGAGCAATCTGGATCAAGCGCTGTAGTGAAAGTGACTTTATGGTTTAAACAGGACGGCCATCAGCAGCCACCTAAGGCGGAAACCTGACAGCCATCCATTCAGATAATTTAAAAATGCAGCTGAGACCGAAAGAAAACCCGGGCTTCCCCCTGATTCATCAGCGAGCTAAATAAAAGCGACACACCGCAGCGCTTGACATGGGAGCAGCCCGCGTGATCACAGGCAGACTGTCACCGCGTACAAACTGCAATATTACAGCGGGTGGGCACGCTGCCAGCCTCGCATCTGAATAAAGTCATTCAGGCTGCTGCAGTAAAATTCTCAGATGCAGCTGGAGTGCGACAGGCGGCGTGGACGGAGGAAGACCCCCATCGTTGTGATTCGGACTCTGAGGGCCCTGATTTTCCAAGCTTCTAAAACTGCAGTGTATCTCATGATGGTTTGAGGAAGTGAAGGGCAAAGGGGGCACCGGGTGAAGAAGGAAGTCAAATCACACACACAAAAAAAAAAAAAAAGTTGTTAATGGTTCTTTTATTTATTATTCAGGGGATTCAGAAAGCCTTAAAACTCCCTCACTTTCTGCACACTTTATTGTGTTGTAGATTTAATTTGAAATGGATACATTTGCCATTTTTGAACATCAATCTACTCTCGATAAGAAAAGCTTATAAACTGCTCAAAAAAATTAAAGGACCACTTTGAAAACCCTTCAGATCCCAATGGGAACAAAACATCCTGCTGGCTGTCTCTACTACATCGGACTTCCAATACAACTCGGAGTCCTGCCACGTGCAGAAGTTCACTGACGACACTGCTATCGTGGGCTGCATCAGGAGTGGGCAGGAGGAGGAGTATAGGGACCTAATCAAGGACTTTGTTAAATGGTGCGACTCAAACCACCTACAACTGAACACCAGCAAAACCAAGGAGCTGGTGGTGGATTTTAGGAGGACCAGACCCCTCATGGACCCCGTGATCATCAGAGGTGACTGTGTGCAGAGGGTGCAGACCTAGAAATATCTGGGAGTGCAGCTGGATGATAAATTAGACTGGACTGCCAATACTGATGCTCTGTGCAAGAGAGGACAGAGCCGACTATACTTCCTTAGAATGCTGGCGTCCTTCAACATCTGCAATAAGATGCTGCAGATGTTCTATCAGACGGTTGTGGCGAGCGCCCTCTTCTACGCGGTGGTGTGCTGGGGAGGCAGCATAAAGAAGAGGGACGCCTCACATCTGGACAAACTGGTGAGGAAGGCAGGCTCTATTGTAGGCACGGAGCTGGACAGTCTGACATCTGTGGCAGAGCGACGGGTGCTGAGCAGACTCCTGTCAATCATGGAGAATCCACTGCATCCACTGAACAGGATCATCTCCAGACAGAGGAGCAGCTTCAGCGACAGACTGCTGTCACCGTCCTGCTCCACTGACAGACTGAGGAGATCGTTCCTCCACCACACTATGCGACTCTTCAGTTCCACCCAGGGGGGTAAACGTTAACATTTAACATTATACAAAGTTATTGTCTGTTATACCTGCATTGTTATCACTCTTTAATTTAATATTGTTATTATCAGTATGCTGCTGCTGGAGCATGTGAATTTCCCCTTGGGATTAATAAAGTATCTATCTATCTATCTATCTATCTATCTATCTATCTATCTATCTATCTATCTATCTATCTATCTATCTATCTATCTATCTATCTATCTATCTATCTATCTATCTATCTATCTACTGCTATGGACTGATATGGTGATGTGTTAGGAACAAAAGGATGGAAATGAAAATGATCAACCAACAGAGGGACACCCCGAAAATCAAAGGGAACAAATGATGCAGCAGGCAAGTGAATCCATTTTGATGAAATTTTATTGCAGCAACTCCAAATCATATTCAGTAGTTTGGATGCCGATGCTTGTATGCATGCCTGACAACATCCTAATGAGATGACAGATGGTGTCCTGGGGGATCTCCTTCCACATCTGGACACGTAGTGGGGCGTCACCCAGAGTGGCATTCCAGTTACGGCAAATGGATGACCACCCTCCTCCATCCAATCAACTCTGTCAGCATAGCTCACCCTGGAACCCTGTGCCAAGAGGCATCACCTGGCATGGTATCGAAGTACCCTCAGCTGTGCCCACAAATAAGAATATGGTGGCATTCCAGGTATGGCAAATGGATGACCACCCTCCTCCATCCAATCAATTCTGTCAGCATAGCTCACCCTGGAACTCTGTGCCAAGAGGCATCACCTGGCATGGTATCGAAGTACCCTCAGCTGTGCCCACAAATAAGAATATGGTGGCATTCCAGGTATGGCAAATGGATGACCACCCTCCTCCATCCAATCAATTCTGTCAGCATAGCTCACCCTGGAACCCTGTGCCAAGAGGCATCACCTGGCATGGTATCAAAGTACCCTCAGCTGTGCCCACACATAAGAATGTGGTGTAGAGAACATACATGGACCCTATAGTGGCTCTTGATTTGGTCAACAGTGGTCACCCTTGAACCCCGAGCTAAGAGTCAGCAGGATAATACAAAGCTGGTCAGCAGTCTGTCTCCAGTCAACCTCATTGCTGTGCCTCCACGCTGTCAATTCTTTTTCTTTGCCAGGCACATAGTGGGGCATCACCCAGAGTAGTACCCTAGTTAGGAGAAAATAGATGACATGGGTGAAAATCAACTCAGTCAGCATGGCTTACCATTGAACACCATACTAAAAGGCATCACCTGGTGTGGTATCCTAGTACCCTCAGCTGTGCCCACACAGTAGAATGTGGTGCAGAGAACATAGATGGACCCTATAGTGGCCCTTGATTTGGTCAACAGTGGTCACCCTTGAACCCTCAGCTAAGACTTAGCAAGGACAAAGCAAAGCTGGGCAGCAGCCTGTCTCCAGTGAAGCTCATTGCTGTGTTTCCACACTATTAATTTTTATTTCTTTGCCAGGCACATAGTGGGGCATCACCCAAAATGGTACCTCAGTTAGGGCAAATAGATGACATGGGTGAAAATCAACTCAGTCAGCATGGCTTACCGTTGAACACCGTACTAAAAGGCATCACCTGGCATGGTATCCCAGCACCCTCAGCTGTGCCCACACATTGAATATGGTGCAGAGAGCAATTCGTTCATCAGTTCTTACCCTTGAACCCAGAGCTAAGAGTCAACAAGGCCACACAAAGCCGGTCAGCCTCCCGTCTCCACTCAAGCTCACTGCTGTACGTCCGCACTAATTAAGCTAGCGGGTGGACATGTGGATGATAAAAAAGAAATAAAAAAAGAGAGAAAGATGCCATCTGACCAATAGGAGGCGGAGGGTGAAGGGCTAATTCTCTTTGAACAGATGAGCACCTTCTTGACAAGTAGTCGGAGGGGGCCAGGTGGAATCGGGCGGCCTGAACCTTGTCCTTCTCGCTTCAATGGCCAAACAATCAGTTCACTGTCAGCCTGTCTTCTTGTATCGAGAGTAGAGCTTTTGGCTGCAGAGGTCGAGTTGTTACTGAAATAACTGGCAAGACCAGTTTGTCTGCCGGGAAAGTTATGGAACTTGGACATTTCGAGCGAAAGGCTGCTCAGTTGCTCTTACTCACAGAAGGGGCGAACCACTGATAGATAAGAAACCTTTTGAGACGCAATTTATATCTGGTGGGAGACAGGGGGCGCTGTCTTGGCTGCTCTTTAACCCAGGACAGGGTCGTCACAAGCAGAGCTTTAAAAATCAAAGCTTAATTGTAAAGAAATGAAAAGAGAGGGATAAACAAAAGGAGGAATCAAATGAAAATCATAAATCTCAATATCTACCCTAGCTAAAATTGGGGTGGCCCACTTTATAGAAATGAATGCTGTGATACCCCGTGTAGTGGGAACTGGGGTTACCAGCCTACACACTAGGTGTCTAGTATGTGGGACCGAGCGCAACCAAGACGATGGTGTAAAAACAGACAATAACTTTGTATAATGTTAATGTTTACCCCCCCAGGTGGAATTGAAGAGTCGCATAGTGTGGGGGAGGAACGATCTCCTCAGTCTGTCAGTGGAGCAGGACGGTGACAGCAGTCTGTTGCTGAAGCTGCTCCTCTGTCTGGAGATGATCCTGTTTAGTGGATGCAGTGGATTCTCCATGATTGACAGGAGTATGCTCAGTGCCTGTCGCTCTGCCACAGATGTCAAACTGTCCAGCTCCGTGCCAACAATAGAGCCTGCGTTTCTCACCAGTTTGTCCAGGTGTGAGGCGTCTTTCTTCTTAATGCTGCCTCCCCAGCACACCACTGTGTAGAAGAGGGTGCTCGCCACAGCCGTCTGATAGAACATCTGTAGCATCTTATTGCAGATGTTGAAGGACGTCAGCCTTCTAATGAAGTATAACCGGCTCTGTCCTTTCTTACACAGCACATCAGTATTGGCAGTCCAGTCCAGTTTATCATCCAGCTGCACTCCCAGGTATTTATAGATCTGCACCCTCTGCACACAGTCACCTCTGATGATCATGGGGTCCATGAGGGGTCTGGACCTCCTAAAATTCACCACCAGCTCCTTGGTTTTGCTGGTGTTCAGGTGTAGGTGGTTTAAGTCGCACCATTTAACAAAGTCATTGATTAGGTCCCTATACTCATCCTCCAGCCCATTCCTGATGCAGCCCACGATAGCAGTGTCGTCAGTGAACTTTTGTACGTGGCAGGACTCCGAGTTGTATTGGAAGTCCGATGTATATAGGCTGAACAGGACCGGAGAAAGTACAGTCCCCTGTGGCGCTCCTGTGTTGCTGACCACAATGTCAGACGTGCAGTTCCCAAGACACACATACTGAGGTCTGTCTTTAAGATAGTCCACGATCCATGCCACCAGGTATGAATCTACTCCCATCTCTGTCAGCTTGTCCCTAAGGAGCAGAGGTTGGATTGTGTTGAAGGCACTAGAGAAGTCTAGAAACATAATTCTTACAGCACCACTGCCTCTGTCCAAGTGGGAGAGGGATCGATGTAGCATATAGATGATGGCATCCTCCGCTCCCACCTTCTCCTGATATGCAAACTGCAGAGGGTTAAGGGCGTGTTGAACCTGTGGTCTCAGGTGGTGAAGCAGCAGCCTCTCCACGGTCTTCATCACATGTGATGTCAGAGCAACATGCCGGAAGTCATTCAGCTCACTAGGACATGATACCTTTGGGACTGGGGTGATACAACTCCAACTCCTCCAGAGGAATACCGAGGCCTTCCCAGGACAAGTGAGAGAAATTATCTCTCCGGTGTGTCTTAGGTCTCCCATGAGTTCTCCACCCAGTTGAAGATTCCCAAAACACCTCAAATGGTGGACTTTGAGAGGCGGCCTAATCAGATTCCGGAAACAACTTAACTGGCTCTTTTCAACATGGAGGTGTGGTACAGCAGGTCAGTGGCTTTGAAAAGATGACTATCTTATTAAATAATCCGTTGGCCATGTCAATCTCCATGGACGCACTTGTGCAGCAGAGGGGAGTTGGTGCACGAGAGGGTGCGATCTTTCTCGATTGCGTCATAAGCCAGATAAGTACGGGCCGGCACAGGAAAGAGGTAAGAAAAACACAGAGAAAGACATGTAGAATGAGAGTGCGGCGTCGGGGCGGAAAGAGAAAGAGAGAGAACGAAGCAGCCGACTAGAGAGAGAGAGAAAAGGCAGCGCGGTCAGTGGTCCCACGATGAAGTGAAGGAACAGCGTTCAAGAGACAGATCATCCCCACTGATTGTGCAACGAAGTGAGAGCGATTTAGGTGGGGGCCTCTTCAGGGATCCGAGGGAGATCACTGGGTGAGCGAGAAGAATGACGAGAGCACGACCGACTCTGAGCGGTCCGGCAGACGCCGACAGGGGCAACCAAGACTGTGGGGTCAGGATGGAGGAGACCGTGGCTGCTGAAGTCTCCGCCAGCTGAGCAGGCGATGCTTGGAAGGAGTTGTGCTCGGCTCGTTTAACCCAATGACTGCTGTTGGTTTTTTTTTTAATTCTCGTTTTCAGTCCTGCATATAATCACCTGGTTGTTTTTATGGATTATTTATTTATGAATTTCTGAACACGTTTGTTTTGTTTTAATAAAAGCACTTGGACACTCTGCACCATCCCGTTGCCTGGAGTGTTTTTTTGTCCCCATCTGACACGCTCATCCGGTTACGTTATCGACGGTGTCGGGTCCAAGAAGCTCCCAAATATGGAAGAGGGAGCAAGGAGCCGACCCGCACTGTCACTGTCTCTGCTTTGAGCTCCTGACCATGTCTCCAACACTGAGCGCAGACACCCTGCCGCTTGCACCTGCAATCTGCTTTTATTGATTACTACTCAAAGCTTGTGACTACAGGGGAGGGTAGGAACATACAGTAGATCAACCTTAAGAAATTCAACTTTTCCCTCAGCTCTCTTTTCACCACGGCCAACTGGTACAGAAATTCCCCTGTCGATCTTCTTTCTTCCCTCCCTCGTGAACAAGACCCCTGGGATACTAAAACTGCTCCTCTGCTTGAGTCAGTACCTCATGCCCAGCCTGGAAAAGAGCACTTCATTATGTTCCAGCTGAGAACCATGACCTCAGACTTGGAGGTGCTGATCCTCATCTAGGTTACTGCTTCACGCCCAGCTGCACATTCGCCTCAATGCGCATCTGAGGTCACAACCCGATGAGGACAGTGGAATAACATGATCTGTAAAAAGTAGAGATGATATCCTGAGGTCACCAAACCGGACACCCTACATACACTCACTCCTTGAAATTCTGTCCATAAAAATTATGAATAGAATTAGTGACAGAGGGCAGGCCATGCCCATGAGTCTCACAGCCACCCACGACTTACTGCCATTAATGCTAACCAAACTCTCACTCCAGTTGTACAGGAGGCCACATAGCCCGCAGCAGTATCCCATACTCCCAAAGCACACTCCATAAGAGGGACATTCTCAACTACCTATCGCAAGTCCACAAAACAGATGTAGACTGATCGGCATACTCTCCTAGGGCATATGCCCAACCTGGTTGTCATACTTTCCTTGGGCATATTCCCAATCAGCCTAATATTAAACGATTATTTAAAAAGAGGAGAGAGTCTTACAAGACTGACGCATGTAACTTCCATCTCAATAACAAACTAGCTAATAGGACCTTTCAATAAATTTCCACTATGAGTTCCTACCTCATAACTTCTTCTTCTTCCAGCTGTTCCCGTTAAGGGTTGCCACAGCAGATCATCTTTTACCATTGAGTTCCTACCTCATAACAACAACCTGAATTACCAGGTGGGGTAATTTGACAAGTCATAACCTTCTGACAGCACCTCACCTGAATGAGAGTGAAATTAAGAACCCAAAACCATATTATACAGAATCACACCGCTATCGCGCATGAAGCTTCTGCTAATGTGTTACGTATGGCAAGCCTTGAGCCTGGAATTCTCCACAATGGAGTTGTGCGCTTTAATATGGATTAACGGCGTACATGTCAAGAAGACTGATGCTCAATTAAACAGAACAATGACGATGATCACTGGCACAGTAAAATCCACCCCGACATTGAGTAATATCACACCTCCCCATAACCTTTAGGTGACACAGGCAGCCACCAAGCATGCCATCGTCTGAGGGGCACCATAAATGTAAGTTAAGAGAGGCACCAGACAATGAGAGTAACCCCTCCAGTCGTCAAGCTCTGATGATACTAAGTGGGTGCTGTTTCCCGCTGGGCACCATTTATAATAATTAAATCGCTCACACTCCAGACACCCTGGGGTGCGCACTCCTTAAACTCTGCAGTATAAGCACAAAGGAGCGCCTTTTATGCTACTGAAGGGGGGTATGCTCTGAAAGAGGTTTGGGCCCGGCCAGTACTTTTGGATGGGGGACCATCTAGGAAAAAGTTTGGGTTACTGCTGGAAGAGGTGCTGGTGAGGCCAGCAGGGGGCTCTGCAGACCCTGTGGTCTGAATTTGGATCCCAATGCCCCAGTGCAGGGATGGGGACCCTGTGCTGTAAAAACGGTGCCATCCTTCAGATGAGACATAAAAATCGAGGTCCTGACTCGCTACGGTCATAAAAGATTCCTGGGCATCCTTTGTAAAGAGTAGGGTGTATCCCGATGTCCTGGCTAAATCGCCACCACGGCCTAGTCATTCTGGCCCCCTAATCATCCTCTGTCTCTAATTGGCTAACTGTCTGTCACCCCTTCACCACCTGACAACTAATGTGTAGCACAGCGTTTCTCAGCCTTGAAGTATTTGCAACCCGAGTTTTCATAACAGTTTTAATCGCGCCCCCCTAACGTTTTTTTGAAAGGAGCCCACTAATACTAATTTGTTCTTTTTTAATTAATGATATATCATAGATGCATATTTTATTATACCTACTTAACTTTTACAGACATTTATCTAACTCTAGATTGATTTTTCTAGTATCAGAATGTAGTTTAAGTTAATTTGTTTTGGTTTCAATAAATGTATTTTTCATATTATTGATTCTTGTTTACTTTTTTTCACATCTTCGCGCCCCCCTTTTTGTTACTTCACGTCCCCCATAGGGGGGCCCGCCCCACATTTTGAGAACCACTGGTGTAGCGAGTGTAATGGTGCAAAAATGGCTGCCATTGCATCATCCAGGTGGATGCTATCCATTAGTAGTGGCTGAAGTGGCTCCCCACTCACTGAAGCACTTTGAGAAGTGAGAAAAACACAACATACAGTGCATCCATAAAGTATTCCCATCGCATCACTTTTTCCACATTTTGTTATGTTACAGCCTTATTCCAAAATGGTTTAAATTCATTTTTTTCCTCAGAATTCTGCACACAACACCCCATAATGACAACGTGAAAAAAGTTTACTTGAGGTTTTTGCAAATTTATTAAAAATAAAAAAACTGGGAAATCCCATGTCCATAAGTATTCACAGCCTTTGCTCAATACTTTGTCAATGAACCTTTGGCAGCAATTCCAGCCTCAAGTCTTGTTGAATATGATGCCACAAGCTTGGCACACCTATCCTTGGCCAGTTTGACCCATTCCTCTTTGCAGCACCTCTCAAGCTCCATCAGGTTGGATGGGAAGCGTCGGTGCACAGCCATTTTAAGATCTCTCCAGAGATGTTCAATCAGATTCAAGTCTGGGCTCTGGCTGGGCCACTCAAGGACATTCACAGAGTTGTCCTGAATACACTCCTTTGATATCTTGGCTGTGTGCTTAGGGTCGTTGTCCTGCTGAAAGATGAACCATCACCCCAGTTCAATCTTTGTCTCATCAGACCAGAGAATTTTCTTTCTCATGGTCTGAGAGTCCTTCAGGTGCCTTTTGGCAAACTCCAGGCGGGCTGCCATGTGCCTTTAACTAAGGAAAGGCTTCCGTCTGGCCACTCTACCATACAGGCCTGATTGGTGGATTGCTGCAGAGATGGTTGTCCTTCTGGAAGGTTCTCCTCTCTCCACAGAGGACCTCTGGAGCTCTGACAGAGTGACCATCAGGTTCTTGGTCACCTCCCTGACTAAGGCCCTTCTCCCCCGATTGCTCAGTTTAGATGGCCGGCCAGCTCTAGGAAGAGTCCTGGTGGTTTCGAACTTCTTCCACTTACGGATGATGGAGGCCAATGTGCTCATTGGGACTTCAAAGCAGCAGAAATTGTTTGGTAACCTTCCCCAGATTTGTGCCTCGAGACAATCCTGTCTCGGAGGTCTACAGACAATTCCTTTGACTTCATGCTTGGTTTGTGCTCTGACATGAACTGTCAACTGTGGGACCTTATATAGACAGGTGTGTGCCTTTCCAAATCATGTCCAGTCAACTGAATTTACCACAGTTGGACTCCAATGAAGCTGCAGAAACATCTCAAGGATGATCAGGGGAAACAGGATGAACCTGAGCTCAATTTCAAGCTTCATGGCAAAAGCTGTGAATACTTATGTACATGTGCTTTCTCAATTTTTTTCTTTTTAATAAATTTGCAAAAACCTCAAGTAAACTTTTTTCATGTTGTCATTATGGGGTGTTGTGTGTAGAATTCTGAGGAAAAAAATGAATTTAATCCATTTTGGAATAAGGCTGTAACATAACAAAATGTGGAAAAAGTGATGCGCTGGGAATACTTTCTGGATGCACTGTAAATGTAAAGAATTACTATTATTGTTACTAATGAGCAGGACCTCTTCCGCCCACAGATTTTCAAAGTCTAATAATACCGACTACTGTTATGGAAAATGAGGGATGACATCAGTCCACCCTGCCTAGAGCTCCAAATAGGCTTTGACCAGCACTGCTCCTCCCTGTGTCAGAAGACTATAAGCATTAGTACAGGAATATAACAAAACAACAGATAACAAGGGTCTACCAGTTGTGGAAAGCCAGCTCCAGGACACAGACAGACAGACAGACAGACACCAGAATGTCCAAAAGCACACTCCTTTATTTTCTTCACAGCACCACAATGCCTTATCCCAACAACTCTTCTTTCTCTTTCTCTTTATCGGACTTCCAATCCCCTCCTCACAAGTTCCGTCTCCTTCCTCTCAAGTCCAGCTCGTCTACTGGAGGGAGGTGGCCCCTTTTATAATGACCCGGATCGTCTCCAGGTGCTCCGTCTGACGACACTTCGTGGTGTGGCGGAAGAGTCAGGATAGCACCTGGAAGCACTCTGGGTGCTCCTGGGATTTGTTCCGGCAGCACTTCCTGGGGTTTCATATCCGTCCGGGCGCCCCCTGGCAGTGGCCACGTTCTCACACAGGGTTGAGCTTCGCAGCTCCGTGACCCCCCCATGCAGTCCAGGGAGGCTGTGCTCCCGGGAAAGTATTGTCCCCTTTCTGGTCCCCTGCTTCTTCCGGCGTCCCGGTGGGGCAACGTCCCCGGGCGTCTGTGACACACTCCATATGTATATATCAGAAATTCCAAAACCCATTAGCCAAGATACTCACCAATATTCAGAAACTTGGCAGCAAACTTCAATCTTCATCTAAGATGGTAGGATGAATAGCTGGCAAAAGCCCCTCTGATATTGGCACTTTATAAAACAGGACACCAATCCAGGTGGCACTGATACACCATTGCGTTTCTGGTGTAATTTAAATTGCGCAAGAATAAACCGCATATATTCTAGTGTGAAATGGGAGACCAGGGTATTATGGACTTGATGCATGCCTGGAGAGGAGCAACAAACCATCCATCACACAGCCCTATAAGATCTCATCATTGAAATAGGGATGATTTTATCAGTCCACCTCTAGAATTAATCAAATCTGAGAGAACTGGAAGTGTAACGTTAGAGGATTAACTGACACGCAATAAGTTAAATATTATACTTTACATTATATACTTTTATCAAATCGGGTCAAGTTGGGGAGCATGCACCGGTACATTGTGTTGTCGCACCCACCACACGACAAAACAGGTCAGGATCCCAGTTGGCAACCCCCTTCCGGAAATGAACCTCTATCTGCCGCAGCCAGGTATTACGTGGGTGACCCCTTGTCCTGGTCCAGCCACTCGGGTTCTCAAGAATGTGGATCTTACGAGCTGGATCACCCTCAGAGAAATGCGCCATATGGCCATAGTGCCGTAACTGACGTTCCCTCACAATGCAGGTCATGTGCATCATTCGGAACTCCATGAGCAACACAAAGTCAAACCAGAGAGACTGAAGGATTTTCCGAAGAGACACAGTACCAAAGGAGTCCAATCTTCATCTCAGGTCACTGGATAGCGTCCATGTATCACAACCAGGAAGCACCAGGACTCTAAAGACTTGAACCTTCATTCTTTTGCAGATATCAGGAGCGCCACATACCCCTTTCCAGTGACCTCATGACCCCCATATCTGTCTACTGACTTCATAGGAAGAGTCACCAGAGACACAAATGTCACTGCCAAGGTAAGCAAACCTCTTGTCAAGGTCGACACTCTCTCCACAGACAGACACACTGCTGATGGCCGTGCCCAAGAGGTCAGTAAAGGCCTGGCTCTTTGGTTTTTATCAGGACCCTCGCAAGCCCAGGCACTCAGACTCCTCGCTCAGTCTCTTGAGAGCCCCGATCAGAACCTCCTTTGACTCCGTGAAGCTCCCCTCCACTCCCTGGACTGTGTGTCTCTGCTGATCAAGTGAGGAGACAGGTGGGAAAACACTACATAAACAGAGCTTCAGGGCCAGATGGAATCAACCTCAGGGCGCTGAAAACATGGGCCAGCCATTTCTCTGGGGTTCTTCAGCACCTGTTCTCCCTTTCCCTGAATGTGAAGGAGGTTCCCCAGCTGTGGAAAGCATCCCATGTGGTCCCAGTGCCAATGAAAGGGCATTCCAGTGATCCCAAGGACTTCAGACCAGTTGCTATTACTTCATATATCACAAAGACCTTTGAGAGACTAATCCTAAAATACTGTAGCTAGGACCCCAGGTTTCAGAACATTTGGATCCTCTGCAGTTTGACTATCAGGCACATATGGGTATGGAAGATGCTCTCATGCTCTCACTCCCACTTGGACAAAGCTGGTACCACAGTCAGAATAACGTTATTTGACTTTTCTAGTGTCTTCAACACCACTTTGAAGTGAAGCTTGATGCCCCCACAATCTCCTGGATGATGGACTACCTGACTAACAGACAGTAGTTTGTGATGCTGAAGGACTGTGCACCAGAAATGCTGGTGTGTAATACTGGCACACCACAGGGAAATGTCCTGTCTCCCTTCCTGTTCACCCCTCTACACAACAAACCTCCAGCACAATACCAGCACTTGCCACCTACAGAAATTCTCAAGTGACGTGTCAATCATAGGCTGCATTAATAAGGGAGAGGAGTCTGATAAAATCGTGGGGGACTTTATCTTGTGGTGCAGAGGCAACAACCTGCAACTCATCATCAGCAAGACGAAAGAACTGGTGGTGGACTTCCAATGTCCTATAGTCTACCACATTACTTGCTCACTAATTCCATGTGTCTGTGGATCTCTATTGTAAAAAAAAAAAAACTTCCTAATGTTTGTGCAAAGTTTATCCTTAAAAACTGTGTCCCCATGTTCTTGATGAACTCATTTAAAGTCACCATCTTGATCCACTGAACTAATTCCCTTCATAATTTTAAACACTTCAGTCAGGTCACCTCTTAATTTCTGTAAAGGCTCAGCTCTTTTAATCTTTCCTCCTAACTCGTCCCCTATAGCCCTGAATCAGCCCAGTCGCTCTTCTCTGGACCTTCTCTAGTGCTGCTATGTCCTTTTTATAGACCCAAACTGCACACAGTACTCCAGATGAGGCCTCACCAGTGTGTTATAAAGCCTGAGCAGAACCTCCTGTGACTTGTACTCCACACATCAAGGCGCTATATAACCTGACATTCTGTTAGCCTTCTTAATGGCTTCTGAACACCATCTGGCAGTTGATCGTGTCACTTCTCATGAGGTGCACTTTGGATTTTCAGACATCCCATTGTGTGCTTTGTGCCCAGATGGGGGCACACCAGCCACCCAAATCCAATACAAGCACAAGTTTTGCACACAGCACACGTTTTCATTTACACGGGGAAGCGATTTTCCCTCGCTCGCCACAGCAGCACAGTACAAAGCACCTATTAAAACACAATAAACACAGTACTTTCTTTTTCTTCTTCCTTCAATTCTCTCTCTTGGGTCACTGCCACCACCTCCTCCTCCTCCTCGGAAGCATCGTCGTCATCCTCCCTTCCCGACTCTGGCTCTTTGAGTGAAGTGAGGCAGCTCCCTTTATGCGGCACCTGGGAGCACTTCAGGTGGCTCATCAGCGTTATCTGGAAGTACTCCCAGGTGTGGTGGAAACACAAAGTAGGGTTCTGCAGATCCCCCTGGCAATCCTCACGGAAACCAACAGGGCTGTGCCAAGCTGCATCTCCCATGAGGGCTGCCATCTAGTGCTCTGGGGAAGGCAGTTTCCTGTGCACATTTATTCCCGCATTCCTTCCTGTATAATCGACCTCCCTGAAGGGAAATCACCATGACCGTCCCTCATAGCTTATTCAACCCTCACATGTCTATGTTACATTTACTGACACTAAATTTCATCTGCCACAAATCTGCACAAGCCTGTTTGTCCCTCTGTGGTGATTCAATGGATTCTCGATTATCTGCCAAATCACCTCGCTTGGTATCATCTGCAAACTTTACCAGCTTATTCTTCTATAATTCTATCCATCCATCCATTTTCCAACCCGCTGAATCCGAACACAGGGTTCCCTGGCCAATCCCAGCCAACACAGGGCACAAGGCAGGAACCAATCCCGGGCAGGGTGCCAACCCACCGCAGTCAATAATTCTATCCAAATCAATTATACAGGATGGTGCAGGGTTCAATGCATGAATAAACATATCACAAAATACATTTAATGATGAAATGTATTGTACAGTGTGGTATATGGCGCTATATAGCGCCCCGTTGAACCCACCAGACAGACGTCCCAGACACACTTGTAAAAGCAGAAGAAGATTCTTTTAATATTTTCTTCTATAAAGTGCACAAAGCACCGCACACTCCACAATTCTTCCAATAATAATAATAAACAATAATCAATAACAATAAATCACACAATCTTGCCAATCCGTCACACTCCCACCCAACTCCCACTCCGCCTGCTGGGGGTTTCTCACAGTCCTTTTAAAGTCCATGACCCGGAAGTATTTCTTCTCTGGGTCAACAACACTTCTTCTTTCATCAAGTGTCCCGGAAGTACCGCGGGCTTCCCCGAAGAACTTCCGGGTTGGCGTAATCGTAATAGTCCCCAGGTTCATATTGAGCTCCCCCTGGCGGCACCCACGGCACCCAACAGGAATGAGGAAACGGACTCCATGTCCCATGCTGCCCTGCGGGAACCCGAGGAACCCTTTCCATCTAGTGGAGCTGCCCTCTAACATCCTGGGGGATGTAATGCCCTGAAAAGGCTGCTTTTCTCTGATGAGGGACGTCCAGGCCAAGTTGAAACGCCTGCCGTCCATCACAACAGGATATGCAATATTCAGTCAATATTCATTTTATGTTTTGAAGAACGCATCATGAAGGTGTTGTCCATTTCTCCATCCACATACTGACAGCCTGTTGTGGAAATTCTTCATTGCTCGGCGTCACATGTCAAAAGGGAATGCCAGCGATTTCCTCTTCAATCCTCCTTTTTAGTTCAGCATTAGCTGCAGGACGTGTGCGGTACACTTGGCTTTTAAGATGTCCCCACAGAAAAAAGTCACAAACAGTGAGATCTGAGGATCTTGGAGGCCACAGAATGTCACCGTTGCGTGAAATGACGATGCTTTCCAAACAATTGTTGAATCGCTGCCATCGATTGTCGGGCAGTATGCGGAGTGGCTCCACCTGGGGACTTCTTACTTAAGGCCAAACCCATTTTTTTAGAAATTACGCACCCAATGTTGTAATCGCATGAGCAGACAGGACATGATCATGACGTCCTAACTGGTAATGACACCGAAATTCCCTTTGTGCTACAGTCACACTATCATCATTCTTATAAGACGCTTTCACAGCGAACGCTCATTGTGCACCACTCCACTGCTCCATTATAACTAATGGCAAGGGGCTCTAAACGAGGTCTCATTGGTCTCAAACAACTGCCAACGTCCCAGGGTTGACAACACCTACTTCCAAAATTTCCCGTTTGCCTGCGCCACCCTGTACTATATATAAACTGGACAGTCTGAGCTGCAACCTGGTGGCGTTGGATGGACCCACCCAGAGGTATTCTGTTGGATTGAGGTCAGGCGAGTGAGAGTGGGGACCAGTCAATGGGATCAATTCCTTCATCCTCTCGCCACATGAGGCCGGGCATTGTCATGCACCATGAGGAACCAGCATAGGGTCTGACGATGGGTCCAAGGATTTCATCCCAATACGTAATGGCATTCAAGGTGCCGTTGTCTAGCCTGTAGAGGTCTGTGCCTCTGTCCCTCCATGGATATGCCTCCTCAGATCATCACTGACCCACCACCAGACCGGTCATGATGAACGTTGTTACAGGCAGCATAACGTTCTCCACGGCTTCTCCAGACCCTTTCACGTCTGTCACATGTGCTCTCATCTTTGAAAAGCACAGGGCACCAGTGGTGGACCTGCCAATTCTGGTATTCTATGACAAATGTCAGTCGAGCTCCATTGCGCCCACTAGAGGACGTTGGGCCCTCAGGCCACCCTCATGAAGTCTGTTTCAGATTGTTTGGTCAGAGACATTCACATCAGTGGCCGGCCTGCCTGCTGGAAGTCATTTTGTAGGCTCTGCCAGTGCTTATCCTATTCCTCCTTGCCCAAAGGAGCAGATACCAGTGGGTCCTGCTGATGGGTTAAGGACCTTCTATGATGGGCCCTGTCCAGCTCTCCTAGAGGAACTGCCTGTCTGTCTCCTGGAATCTCCTCCATGTCCTTGAGACTGTGCTGGGAGACACAGCAAACCTTCTCGCAATGGCACATGGTATTGATGTGCCATCCTGGAGAAGTTGGACTACCTGTGCCACCTCTATAGGGTCCAGGTATGGCCTCATACTACCAGTAATGGTACTGACCATAGCCAAACGCAAAACAAGTGACAAAACAAATGAGGAGGGAAAAATGTCAGTGGCCTCCCTCCACCTGTTAAACCATTCATTCCTGTTTTGGGGGTCATCTCAGTGTTGCCCCTCTAGTGCACCAAAGCAGCTGAAACTGATGAACAAGCCCCTCTGCTACTTAAGTGAGCAGATCAACAGCCCTGAAGTGTCATTGACTTGATGCCAAAGGGTTCCTTTCATTTTTTTGAGCAGTGTATATACAGTGCATCCGGAAAGTATTCCCAGCGCATCACTTTTTCCACATTTTGTTATGTTACGGCCTTATTCCAAAATGGATTCAATTCATTTTTTTCCTCAGAATTCTACACAAAACACCCCATAATGACAACATGAAAAAAGTTTACTTGAGGTTTTTGCAAATTTATTAAAAATAAAAAAACTGAGAAAGCACATGTACATAAGTATTCACAGCCTTTGCCATGAAGCTCAAAATTGAGCTCAGGTGCATCCTGCTTCCCCTGATCATCCTTGAGATGTTTCTGCAGCTTCATTGGAGTCCACCTGTGGTCAATTCAGTTGATTGGACATGATTTGGAAAGGCACACACCTGTCTATAGAAGGTCCCACAGTTGACAGTTCATGTGAGAGCACAAACCAAGCATGAAGTCAAAGGAATTGTCTGTAGACCTCCGAGACAGGATTGTCTCGAGGCACAACTCTGGGGAAGGTTACAGAAAAATTTCTGCTGCTTTGAAGTTCCCAATAAGCACAGTGGCCTCCATCATCCGTAAGTGGAAGAAGTTCAAAACCACCAGGACTCTTCCTAGAGCTGGCCGGCCATCTAAACTGAGAGATCGGGGGAGAAGGGCCTTAGTCAGGGAGGTGACCAAAAACCCGATGGTCACTCTGTCAGAGCTCCAGAGGTCCTGTGTGGAGAGAGGAGAACCTTCCAGAAGGACAACCATCTCTGCAGCAATCCACCAATCAGGCCTGTACGGTAGAGTGGCCAGACGGAAGCCACTCCTTAGTAAAAGGCACATGGCAGCCCACCTGGAGTTTGACAAAAGGCACCTGAAGGACTCTCAGACCATGAGAAAGAAAATTCTCTGGTCTGATGAGACAAAGACTGAACTCTTTGGTGTGAATGCCAGGCCTCACGTTTGAAAGAAACCAGGCACCGCTCATCACCAGGCCAATACCATCCCTACAGTGAAGTATGGTGGTGGCAGCATCATGCTGTGGGGATGTTTTTCAGCGGCAGGGACTGGGAGACTAGTCAGGATAAAGAGAAAGATGACTGCAGCAATGTACAGAGACATCCTGGATGAAAACCTGCTCCAGAGCGCTCTTGACCTCAGACTGGGGCGACGGTTCATCTTTCAGCAGGACAACGACCCTAAGCACACAGCCAAGATATCAAAGGAGTGGCTTCAGGACAACTCTGTGAATGTCCTTGAGTGGCCCAGCCAGAGCCCAGACTTGAATCCGATTGAACATCTCTGGAGAGATCTTAAAATGGCTGTGCACCGACGCTTCCCATCCAACCTGATGGAGATTGAGAAGTGCTGCAAAGAGGAATGGGCCAAACTGGCCAAGGATAGGTGTGCCAAGCTTGTAGCATCATATTCAACAAGACTTGAGGCTGTAATTGCTGCCAAAGGGGCATCAACAAAGTATTGAGCAAAGGCTGTGAATACTTATGGACATGGGATTTCTCAGTGTTTTTATTTTTAATAAATTTGCAAAAACCTCAAGTAAACTTTTTTCATGTTGTCATTATGGGGTGTTGTGTGTAGAATTCTGAGGAAAAAAATGAATTTAATCCATTTTGGAATAAGGCTGTAACATAACAAAATGTAGAGAAAGTGATGCGCTGTAAATACTTTCTGGATGCACTGTATATATATATATAAATATATATATAATATATATATATATTATGGTGAGCAGCTGGGGGCAGTACCCAGCCGGGATGCCCGGAAGGACTGAAGGAGGGATTACGCCTCCTCCGGAACACGAGGGGGCAACCGCCCTGGTGGCTATGGGAACCACGGGAACAGAGAATGGAAGCGCAACCCTATAGGGGCCCGTGGTCACTGCCAGGGGGTGTCTGGATGCCTGAAGAGCCCTGGACGTCAGCACTTCCGCCACACTCGGAAGTGCTGGTGGAAGGAAAACCAGGGACACTCGGAGTGCTTCCGGGTGCTTAGACGGCCGGCAGAAGTTCATTGGGAGGCACCTGGAGCATGTCTGGGTGAACATAAAAGGGGCCGCCTCCCTCCATTCGATGGCTGGAGTCAGGTGGAAAAAGGACGGAGCTCGGAGAAGAGGAGAGGAGTGCAGGCGGACCAGAAGAGAGAGGCATTGTGAGAGGCCAGAACTTTGTGGGTGATTAGTGCAGGAGTACTGGGTTGTAAATAGTATGTATAATAAACGTGTGTTGGTTGTTGAATTTTCGGTTTCTGCTTGTCTGTGTCTGGGCCAGCTTCCACAATATATATATATATATATATATATATATATATATATATATATATATATATTAAAATTAGCAGCCGCCCCAGCACTGACCCCTGTGGAATACCACCAGTCTTAGTATCAACAAATTCTGAGAGGTTTCTTCACATCATTATTCAAATTTTTGTTTACAAGATATAAGGGACAATTAAAATACAGAGAATGCAGGTGTTTAAGACTAATATAAACAGTTAAGGGATTGAACTCTTCACAAACGAGACACCTAACATGAAGCACTTCAGAAATAAGGGCTCCATCAGCAATAAATGACTGCACATGAAGCAATAGGCTTGGAACAAGAACCTGCAGCCACCACGGCCTTCGTGGACTGACGTTACTCACCTCTGATTTAAAGGGTCTATGTCTGAAATAGCAAATCAACGAAACAAAGTTAATAAGCAGCAAAAACTGGTCACTTATTAAGAAAATGGTTAGCATGAAAATGTGAAGCCACCATGGCACCCAGGATCGGAGGTGGGCACCCCTGCTTTAAGTCCATTTTCAAATTTCTGCACACTGTACGTTGGTTTACTGTATTACTTGTCCTGTGGGTCTGTGTATTTGTTTTTCCCATTTCTGATGATGTACGCATCGAAATTTCCCTTTCAGATTAATGAAGATTATGTCATCTACTCCAAATACTTACCCAAGCACATGTATGCTTAGCTTCAGGTGGTCCACCAGTTCTGAAGTGTAGGTGATATGCCAGCTAGAAGAGAAAGAAAGAAGAAAGAAATAAAGGAGAGACTGAAATCTGCATATATAATAATAATAATAATAATAATAATAATAATAATAATAATAATAATAATAATAATAATAATAATAAATTTTATTTATATTGCACCAGGTCAGAAATCAAAGTCCCTAAAGATCTGTGAGGTAGTAACACATACCGCTGCACTACAGACTACCAGTTAAAGCACGTGACTGTATGAAGCAATATAAATGGCTACAGCACCATACGTATTTTTATAAATCTTTCCAATACTTAAAGAACTTGCCTTGATTTTGTGGAAAGTGAAAGAGAGCTGAAGAGACTTGCGTCAACACAAGAGCACTTAATGGAAAAGCAACAGAAATAGGAGATGACTTCACTGGTCCCACTGGGAGATACTTCATCGTTATTTTTATTGTATTTTTTTAAGGATGTGCTCACACATACACACTCCATTTTTACCTGAAGACTTGAAATTCAGGTACTCATCTACTGAACGTGTGTGTGCGTGTGTATGTGTGTGTCAATGCACACACAGCACAGCCGCGATTAAATCTATGACTCATTCTCACATCTGCGGTGGCCCCCACAATTGGCCCAATTGCACTCGGCAGGAGGGCGGTATCCACGCAACTGTATTCACCTGGCTGCTACCGTGCGGTTCAATCTATTTTCTGTCGGCTGTAATTGACACTGGCATCCCGCAGAGTGTGGCAAGCTGTTGTGTCAAGGACGCATAACCGACAGGGATCAGCGGCTTCCCGATCGGAGCCAAGAGACGCACGTGGGAGGGGCGAAAACTTTGAAAATGGAATTCATTAGCGGACGGCTTCTGAAAGAAACGAGGAGCTTTGACTGCTGGGATGGGATGAGGTCAGCCTGTCCAGTGACAGAGACGACCAGAATAAAACAAGCAAAACTTAACAGGGAGTGTGCCAACCATCACACTCAAAGTCAGTTTGAACAGAAAGACCAGGGGCGCGTCTGCGCAGCCGCACTCGTGGACAAAACGCTGAGCGTGAAGCGGGCAAAAGCCTCCCGCCACTTGGGTTCAATTAGCTGATTGGGTGATTGCAAATAGACTATACTCCACTTACAACCATCACATTCTATTAAGTTGTTTTTATCAGACTGTGACTGTTTAATAACAGGAATGTTTTAAATTTTTATTTTTAGTGGGAAAATGTGACATCACAGAATTGAGAGACAGTTAACACTGGCACCCCCCCCCCCCCCAAATCTCCGCAATGCCAATGGAATAACTGGCGTCTTCTTTTGGGCGGGTAATCGGTTCAGTAATGATTGCCGGATTGGCATGGGAAGGGAAGAGGTGAAGTCAATTATAAAAATGAATGGGATTAGGAAGTGGGAGAAAATATGGAATGAAAGCACCATGGGTAGGTGGTATTATGGATTCGGTGAGTCAAGGCCATCTTAAGTGTATTGCGGGTTCCCAAGCAAAGTAGTGCACTGGGGCCTCTGTTTTGATAACAAAACAGAAACATGAGTAGGCATCTGAAACTTTGTGGACCCCCGATGCTCCTGGCACCCCGAACCAGTGCCCATATGTTAAGGTGGTCCTGTGGGTCAATGCAAAAGAAATGTCCTATGTGTAGGAACAGAAAGGAGGCTGGGATTTGGACATACTGGATTGAAGTCAACATTAGTACTAATGGGAGAGTGTGATGATGGTGTGAATTGTGTTTGCTACCAGAAATGGTGGAACATGTGATGATGGTTTGTCCTAAATACACTACAGAAAGAGCAGACGTTAGATCAGATTAGATTTCCCCTTGGGATTAATAAAGTATCTATCTATCTATCTATCTATCTATCTATCTATCTATCTATCTATCATATAGTGCCTTTTCTATCTATCTATCTATCTATCTATCTATCTATCTATCTATCTATCTATCTATCTATCTATCTATCTATCTATCTATCTATTATATAGTGCCTTTTCAATCTCTATCTATCTATCTATCTATCTATCTATCTATCTATCTATCTATCTATCTATCTATCTATCTATCTATTATATAGTGCCTTTTCTATCTATCTATCTATCTATCTATCTATCTATCTATTATATAGTGCCTTTTCTATCTGTCTACCTATCAATTATGTAGTGCCTTTTCAATCTCTATCTATCTATCTATCTATCTATCTATCTATCTATCTATCTATCTATCTATCTATCTATCTATCTATTATATAGTGCCTTTTCAATCTCTATCTATCTATCTATCTATCTATCTATCTATCTATCTATCTATCTATCTATCTATTATATAGTGCCTTTTCTATCTATCTATCTATCTATCTATCTATCTATCTATCTATCTATCTATCTATCTATCTATCTATCTATCATATAGTGCCTTTTCAATCTCTATCTATCTATCTATCTATCTATCTATCTAACTATCTATCTATTATATAGTGCCTTTTCTATCTATCTATCTATCTATCTATCTATCTATCTATCTATCTATCTATCTATCTATCTATCTATCTATCTATCTATCTATCATATAGTGCCTTTTCAATCTCTATCTATCTATCTATCTATCTATCTATCTATCTATCTATCTATCTATTATATAGTGCCTTTTCAGTCTCTATCTATCTATCTATCTATCTATCTATCTATCTATCTATCTATCTATCTATCTATCTATCTATCTATTATATAGTGCCTTTTCAATCTCTATCTATCTATCTATCTATCTATCTATCTATCTATCTATCTATCTATCTATCTATCTATCAATTATATAGTGCCTTTTCAATCTCTATCTATCTATCTATCTATCTATCTATCTATCTATCTATCTATCTATCTATCTATCTATCTATCTATCTATTATATAGTGCCTTTTCAATCTCTATCTATCTATCTATCTATCTATCTATCTATCTATCTATCTATCTATCTATCTATCTATCTATCTATCTATCTATTATATAGTGCCTTTTCAATCTCTATCTATCTATCTATCTATCTATCTATCTATCTATCAATTATATAGTGCCTTTTCAATCTCTATCTATCTATCTATCTATCTATCTATCAATTATATAGTGCCTTTTCAATCTCTATCTATCTATCTATCTATCTATCTATCTATCTATCTATCTATCTATCTATCTATCTATCTATCTATCTATCTATCTATCTAAACTTTATTAATCCATCCATTATCCAACCTGCTATATCCTAACACAGGGACACGGGGGGTCTGCTGGAGCCAATCCTAGCCAACACAGGGCACAAGGCAGGAAACAAACCCCGGGCAGGGCGTCAGCCCACCGCTGGGCACACACACACACAAACACCAAGCACATACTAGGGACAATTTAGAATCACCAATGCACCTAACCTGCATGTCTTTGGACTGTGAGAGGAAACCCACGCAGACACGGGGAGAACATGCAAACTCCACACAGGGAGGACCCGGGAAGTGAACCTGGATCTCCTTACTGCAAGGCAGCACCATGCTGCTCACTTTATTAATCCCATGGGGAATTTCAGATATGGCAGCAGAGACATCAAAAATAAGGATATGGAGTCACAGGACAGATGGCACATGCAAGCAATCAGTCAATCAATCAATAAATTGATAAGTAAATTAACAAATAAAATTAAATGCAACGAGTACATCGAGTGGACGATTGGAAGTGCTTAATAGCAGTGGGCAGAAAAGACCCCCAGTTCTCCAAGAGAGAGCGGCTCCTGGAGGAGATTTTTCATGATGACATCCAATTTGGCCCATCATCCTCTTATCCACAACAGCTTCCATTATGTCCAGCGTTGGCCCTGTGATGACGCAGGCTTTTTCCTGATAAGTTTGTTCAGTCGTTGTGTTTCTTTTGAGCTCAGGTTGCGTCCCCAGGAGGCCGCGGCGTTGAACACCACACTTTCTACTATGGACTGGTAGGACATTTCCATCAGCTTGCTGCACACATTAAAAGACCAGAGTCTCCTTAACAAGTCTAATCTGCTCTGGTTCTTCATGTCCAACACCACTTTGCTGTCACACCATGTGAACTTCCAGGTGCTTGTAGCTCTGCACCATTTCCTCATTCCCTGGATGGTGACTCATCTTAGAGGGTCTGTGACATGCCTGAAGTCCACCACTAGCTCTTTTGTTTTGCTGATGTTGAGTTGCTGAAGGTTCTGCCTGCACCACAAGACAAAGTCCTCCACAAGCCTCCTATACTCTGATTCATCTCCATTGTTAATGCAACCTATGATGGAAGAGTCACCTGAGAATTTATGAAGGTGGCAAGTTCTGGTGTTGTGCTGGACGCCTGTTGTGTAGAGACAGGACAGTTCCATGTGGGGCTCCGGTATTACACACCATCCGTTCTGACACAAAGTCCCTCAGCCTCACAAACTGCTGTGTGTTGGTCATGTAGTTCATGAGCCAGGAGAATGTGGGGGGCATCAAGATTCAAAGCATTGAGTTTTTTCCACAATCGAATGGCATAGAAAGAACTGGAAAAGTCAAAGAACTTGATCGTGACAGTGGGAGTGGGCTCTGTGGAGCGTGGAGATGATCGTATCCTCCACACCTATCTGTTTCTGACAGACGAAATGCAAAGGTTACATATATATTGAAACCAGGGGTCTGAGCTGTTTTAGGACCACCTCTCTAAGGTCTTCATGATGTAGGAAGTAAAAACAGCTGGTCTGAAGTCCTTGGGATCACCGGAATGCCCTTCCTTTGGCACTGAGACCACGCAGGATGTTTTCCACAGCTGGGGTGCGTTCGGCAAATATTTATGAAAATAATGGAAATAAATTATTATTATTATTATTAATGTGAAATAAAAAAGGACTTGCAGTGAGAGAGATTTTACAAGTTAAATATGGGTCAAATAAGGTACATGGTGTGATATTTACATTTATAGTGTCAAAAGGACAACAAATGAGCTGCAAAAACGTTTGGGGCAGCTTACCATATACTTGAAAATTCATAAATAAATTGTACAGTAGTGTACAGACTGGAGTCCAAAATGGAATTGACTAGGTGATGTAAAGATAGTGGTTATTAAGCAAAGCAGAGGAAGTGATGTCACCGGGGTCGGGACCGGAAGTGGTGTCCTCGTGACCAGAAGTGACGTCTTCAGGGTTTTGACCCGAAGTGATGTTATCAAGATCAGGCAGAATTTCCCAAAACTTGTCTGCAGTGGAAAGAGAGAAAGGACCAGCTCACACCGCCACCTCCTGCTCTGGAGTGGAATTACCCTCATTTGAGCCCTTTAGCTGCCTCCCATGCGCACGTGAGTGACAATAGTCAAAACAGGTCTGGGTGAGAGAACCTGAATCGATCATTTCTATCTCACATTCCAGTACAGAAGGGGACATTATGGCATCTTCAAAGTGGGATGTGGACCACCAACAACATAAAGAAAAAGACAAAGAAGTGACAATCACTGAGAGGTGAGAATTAGAACTGACTTTAAAGTTCTACTAATGCAGTGTAAAGCCTTAAATAATCTTGTGTCTCCCAATATTTTGGAAAGCTTGTCCTCGTACATTCCTAGTCATAACCTTAGATCTTTTTACAGCAGTCTGCTTATTATTCCAAGAGTCAAACATCAAAAAAGTGGTGAGGTGGCCTCCTGCTGTTATTCAGCAAAAAAATCTGAATTCCTTTATCAATAGAGAGATGTCAGGCTAACAGAGGGAATCGTTTTAAAATAACTCTTGAAATCCCACTTTTTTAATTTGACTTTTTCTTAGCTACATTTTAGTTCTACGCTTAATAAGATAGACATGCACAGAATTATCATACCCTTCAATGAACCTCTAATCTTAATTAATCTTTACTTGGCTCTGATATGTTTTCTGTTTCTTATGTGGTGCTGCTCTGTGTCAGCGTCTCCTGGTTAGAGTCCTGTGCAGCCGCCCGTGATGTTTGAACGGATACCCCGGCCTGCATGAGAGAGACCCCCTGTGTCAATTCCTCTAAGACGAGTCTCAGAAAAAAAATAAAAATTAAATAATAAGAACAACTTAAAAATATTAATATAGAGTGGCCAGTAGAGGATGGGTGGTCTTTTGGGCCGAAACCCCTGCAGATTTTGTTTCTTCTCCATCTTAACTGGAGTTCTAAATTTTTCTGTCCACCCTGGTCAAATGCCTTTATCATTGGAACGACACTTAGCGACTTAAAAAATCAATTCTATATTTAAGGACTCTATTTGTCTTAATTATATACAGTATCTTTTACAAGTGTGCGTCATTTGTCTGCTATTCATGCCTTATTATTCCTAATTTGAATTTGTTTCTTTGCATGTAAATACTTTTTGATATCTTGTAAAGCAATTTGAGCCACAGTATTGTATGAAAATGTGCTTAAGAAATAAATGTTGTTCAAGTTTATTGGTAGCTGAACAAAATAATAATAATAATAACAATACTACGATTACTAATAATAATAATAATAATAATAATAACTAGGGGTCAGAGCCTAGTTCATATCTATCTATCTATCTATCTATCTATCTATCTATCTATCTATCTATCTATCTATCTATCTATCTATCTATCTATCTATCTATCTATCTATCTAATAATAATAATATTAATAACACAATCTATCTATCTATCTAATAATAATAATACAATCTATCTATCTATCTATCTATCTATCTATCTATCTATCTATCTATCTATCTATCTATCTATCTATCTATCTATCTAATAATAAAATCTATCTATCTATCTATCTATCTATCTATCTATCTATCTATCTATCTATCTATCTATCTATCTATCTATCTATCTAATAATAATAATAATAATAATAGTAATAATAATAAACTTTATCTATCTATCTAATAATAATAATAATAATAATAATAATAATAATACACTCTATCTATCTATCTATCTATCTATCTATCTATCTATCTATCTATCTATCTATCTAATAATAATAATACACTCTATCTATCTATCTATCTATCTATCTATCTATCTATCTATCTATCTATCTATCTATCTATCTATCTATCTATCTATCTATCTAATAATAATAATAATAATAGTAATAATAATAATAATAATACACTCTATCTATCTATCTATCTATCTATCTATCTATCTATCTAATAATAATAATACACTCTATCTATCTATCTATCTATCTATCTATCTATCTATCTATCTATCTATCTATCTATCTATCTAATAATAATAATACACTCTATCTATCTATCTATCTATCTATCTATCTATCTATCTATCTATCTATCTATCTAATAATAATAATAATAATAATAGTAATAATAATAATAATAATACACTTTATCTATCTATCTATCTATCTATCTATCTATCTATCTATCTATCTATCTATCTATCTATCTATCTATCTAATAATAATAATAATAATAATAATAGTAATAATAATAATAATAATAATAATACACTCTATCTATCTATCTATCTATCTATCTATCTATCTATCTATCTATCTATCTATCTATCTATCTATCTATCTAATAATAATAATACACTCTATCTATCTATCTATCTATCTATCTATCTATCTATCTATCTATCTATCTATCTATCTATCTATCTATCTATCTATCTAATAATAATAATACACTCTATCTATCTATCTATCTATCTATCTATCTATCTATCTATCTATCTATCTATCTATCTATCTATCTATAATAATACACTCTATCTATCTATCTATCTATCTATCTATCTATCTATCTATCTATCTATCTATCTATCTATCTATCTATAATAATACACTCTATCTATCTATCTATCTATCTAATAATAATAATAATAATAATAATAGTAATAATAATAATAATACACTCTATCTATCTATCTATCTATCTATCTATCTATCTATCTATCTATCTATCTATCTATCTATCTATCTATCTATCTATCTAATAATAATAATAATAATAATAATAATAATACACTTTATCTATCTATCTATCTATCTATCTATCTATCTATCTATCTATCTATCTATAATAGTAATAAAGATCAGCATTTTTCAGGTTGTATGGTTGCCAGTATTCACTTGTACTTTGCTTATTGTTATTATTTTATAAATATTATCAATAATCCATTATTAAAAGTTATAACTTAGCTCCTGCTTGTCTTTTATTCTGTGTAATTGCCTGAGGTTACAGATGTAGAAGTAAAGGTGGGAAGAAGTGATAAAGTACAACACATTTTTAACTCTGGTGAGTCTGTGAGATTTAAGGCCTTCTGATAAAGGCTACACAATAAAGAATACCAAAGGAGAAAGGAGAGTCATAAAGAACTCTACCAAGACAAAACACAACAAAATCGATTTTTATATTGTACCTGCTTTTTTTGGCTTGCTTTTAGATATTAATTATAAATACATTGCAAGGAACATGACAATTGTCACACATGTGGGCGTGGGAGGCAGTCTTAGGGCTCAAGTGGTGAGTAAGATACAGAGCCAGGGGTTGATGACCAGTACTGATGTCTCTTTTCCCTCCACTACAGACCATCGGTAAGAATAACCAGATGAGACTCCTCCCACTCCTGCCTCCACATCAAGCCCTCCTGCTGACCTCACTTCTGCCTAAAAACCTTCCCCTTCCTCTCCTCAGTCGTGTCGTGACTCAGTCTCGATGAACTGCTTTTATTTCTCGTTTCCCACAGTATATAAGGTGGACTCCACAAATCCTTTTATTTGTTCTGTGTGTTTTCTTCACACTATATATTCTGCTATGTGTGGCTGTAAAGATAAATAAAAAGAAACTGAAAACTTTCCTAGAGATTCCTAATGAACATTTCACATATACAGTACAGTACATGTTTTTTACTTTTTTGTTTTTCACTGTGGAGAAAGTCAGCCAGTTTTATTTGGGTTTAATCCAAAGTCTTCACAAACCTACAAAGCAGACCTGTGACGAAGGAAGTCCTGGCAGTGCTTTGCTCCGAGCACAACATACACACACACACACACACACACACACACCAGGCGTGCACCAAACCTGAGTGACACCGGTGACGTCTCCTCCTCTCTGCCCACTCAAGTCCTAGCAGCAGACAGTTGCGCCTCACGGCTTTCCTCTGTTCGGGTTTCAGTCCCTACACGAGACGACTCCAGACCTGTGACTTTGAAACCATCTGGCTTCATCAGAAATGAACTGTCAAGGTCTACGTGGGCAGCAAGTAACAGAACTGAGCAGCCAAGAGACAGTGTGACATTAGCCTACCTCATTTTTATTCAGCACCATGGATTGTCAATGAACGCCGGTTCACACTAAATACACTTTATGGCCGTTGAGTTGTCACTTTTTCAAATGAATTTCCTTTCTGACAAACTACACAAATTGCTTTAACTATCAACAAACAAGAAAAAAATAATTAAGATTAAGGTTTTTAAGAATAAGGGGGATGTACAGAGCTGTCGTAACTACATGGGGATAAAATTGATGAGCCACAGCATGAAGTTGTGGGAAAGAGTAGTGGAAGCTCAGTTAAGAAGTGAGAAGATGAGTAGTGAGCAGCAGTGTGGCTTCATGGCAGGAAAGAGCACCACAGATGTGATGTTTGCTCTGAGGATGTTGATTGAGAAGTTTAGAGAGAAGGCTAGAAGGAGTTGCATTGCGTCTTTGTGGACCTTGAGAAAGCAGATGACAGGGGGCCTTGAGAGGAGCTGTGGTATTGTATGAGGAAGTCGGGAGTGGCAGAGAAGTATGTAAGAGTGGTACAGGATATGTACGAGGGAAGTGTGACCATGGAATGAGGAATGAAGGTCAGTAGGACCACCAAGACAGAATACATGGAGTAGAGTTGATGAAGGTGGATGAGTTTAAATACTTGGGATCAACAGTACAGAGTAATGGGGATTGTGGAAGAGAAGTGAAAAAGAGGAGTGCAGGCAGGGTGGAATGGGTGGAGAAGAGTGTCAGGAGTGATTTGTGACAGACGGGTATCAGCAAGAGTGAAAGGGAAGGTCTATGGGATGGTAGTGAGAGCAGCTATGTTATATGGGCTGGAGACGGTGGCTCTGACCAGAAAGCAGGAGACAGAGATGGAGGTGACAGAGTTAAAGATGCTAAGATTTGTGACGAGGATGGACAGAATTAGAAATAAGGACATTAGAGGGTCAGCTCAGGTTGGATGGTTTGGAGACAAAGTCAGAGAGGCGAGATTGTGATGGATTGGACGTGTGCAGAGGGATATCATTCTGTGCAGTTAGGAAGCACAAGCGATTGTGAATCAATGTCACCTGCTTATATACCATCTTTCATATCTATCTGTTTCTTAATGTACTTTATATAGGATGTTTAATATCTGTAATATACATACAGGGTGGCCCATGAAAAAGTGTCCCGCCTCTACCGAGATGACTCCTGTCTCGTCTGCTGTCGGATTGGCGGCTGCAGTCGTGTCGCTTGCTTTGTTTCCTTGCTGTCTGACCTCTGGAATCTACTTTTGTTGTGGCAGTGTACAAAAGGTGCATGTGTGAGACAAATCCGCAGACTGTAAGTGAACTGAAGTTGGACATGGAAAATGCGATACAGGGAATCGATCCCATGATGTTGCTAAGAGTGTACATGAACGTGCTGAAACGGGCATGGAGATGTATAGACACACAAGGAGATCACGTTCAGCATCTTCTGTAAATGTGAGTACAAAATCTGATCATTTTTCTCTTCACCACGTAATGCAGTCGTCTCGGTAAAGGCAGGACACTTTATCGTGGGCCACCGTGTATAACACACCATGAAAAATGTTTTATGACAGATATGAAACATCTTATATACAGTACATTAACAAACAGACAGACCTGAAAGATGGTATTTAAAAGATTTGAAAAGTAATGTAAAATTAAATGAAAGGCACTATAAAAAAGACATGAAGTGCACTATGTAATAGTTAAGAAAAGTGACATAGATATACAGTATGGATTGATAAAACATGCTCTGTTTATAAAACTGCTATATACAGTAACAGATATGAAAGATGCTATATGATAGATAGATAGATAGATAGATAGATAGATAGATAGATAGATAGATAGATAGATAGATAGATAGATAGATAGATAGATAGATAGATAGATAATGTATTATTTAAGAGATGTGACAGGTATTATATGATAAATAAATATGAAAAGTACTATATACAGTAACAGACAGACCAGTGTTTCCCAACCACTGCAGATGGGTCACGGCCGATCCTCGATGAAAACCTTATAGAATTATAATCAATATTTTTAATCAATACATGATATAATTTTATAATTTAATACAAGTATACACTTATATGAAGTTATAACAATGAATTATTAAACATAAGGATAAGAAATGGATGTAAGTAATGGATTAAGTAAATTTTGTTTAAAGCCCGGGCCTGCAAGGCTTTTGTCTCATCTTAAAGGAGCCACCAGGATAATTGCTAAGGGTAAAATGAAGTAGATGAGTAACAAACGCCCCCCCTAGAAAGCAGGAATAAACTAATGGGAAAGCCCAAACACCCCCTATGAATCAGTGAAAAAATCAATTGAAGAGTCCGCAGATCACCCCTATTACAAGGCAATACAGTAATCCCTCGCTAATCTTCTGCGGACAATGGGTCTTTTTACTTCTGGTACTTGCTTCCTCAGTTGGTTTGCCCAGTTGATTTCATACAAGAGGTGCTATTGGCGGATGGCTGAGAAGCTACCCAATCAGAGCACGCATTTAAGTTCCTGTGTGCTGCTGATTGGCTCAGCAACGGAGTGTTTCATTAACCAGGAAGTCTCATCTCACTCATTCAGCATTAACATGCTACTGCTTCTGGGGCCATACAGAAGATGCAAATGATTGCAGAAAAGGTAAAAGTTTTGGATATGTTGAAGGAAGGGAACAGCTACACCATTACAGCATCAATGAGTCCATGATTCTTTTTATTTAAAAAGGAGGAAAAGCATATAAGATCTATGGCCGCAGTGTCCTTTAACCAGGGCGCAAAACGAGTTGCAAGTGGACGTGATAAGGCAGTAGTCTGGATGGAATCTGCTTTAGGAATCTTTGCAACAAGGTCGACAAACGTCATGACCGCCTACAAGCTGCTCTTTGATCGGAAAAAGAAGCAGCGGCAGCAACTGCCGATCACAATGTTTTTGCAGCCTCGCAAAAAAGAGCCAGTTCCTACTACTACTGCTACTACGGATACACCTTCGGAAACCGTGGAGGAGGTGCCCCAGGAAATGGCACCGCCGTCTGAAGAGACGTTAAATACAGTCATCGGCTGCGCAGTAAAAGTCATCATCACCTTCATCGTCATCATTTTTACTGCGCAGCATATTCATAACCATCATCACATCATATATAGCTACATGTACTTCGCTATACAGTAAGTGTAAACTTATCTACCGATTTCATATTGCTTAGCAGTTGTCCCTGTTATTAATAGAGTAAAGGGTGGGTTGTAAACAATACAGGGAGGGTTTAAAAACATCCAAATACACGTTAAATAATTAAATAAATATGGTGTTCCTATTTCGCGGAAATTCAGTTATCGCGGTCGGCCTTGGAACCTATCTCCCGTGATAAGTGAGGGATTACTGTACTCAGATTAATGGGAGAGTTAAAATGAGTCAAATAAATAAATAAAAGTAAAGTCAACAAAAGTATAATTTCTGTTAATCATCGTATGTTCCAATATTTTCACAACTTGAGATGCCCTCCCTCTGGGTTTTATGTTACAATGAGAGCACTGAAAGCCTGTTATAAAGGCAAAGCCATAACTCCTGTACAAGTGCCCACTGCCCTGTCCATATGGTGCCTTTTTGAAGTACATCAGGGTCAAGATAATTAACCCCAGAAGTTGGTGGGTGGGGGTTGCACACAATGACCGGTGTTGCTGTTGACACTAATCCCCCAGCCTGGTTTCTCTGCACAGTCTGCATGTTCTCCCTTTGTCCAATTTTGCCACGTACCCCACTTTTCTCACATATTATAAGCCATGCTGTGTGGGACTTTTGTTCCCTTCTCTGTCTCCTGCCCCTTCATGTTGTCACACATGTGCACATGGGAGGCAGTTAAAGGGTCTGAATGAGGGTAATTCCACGCCAGACCAGGGGGTGTCAGAGTGTACTGACCCCATCTCTCTTTCCAATGCATTACAATTATGGGAAATTCCACCTGGTTTGGAGGATGCCACTTCCCGTTCCACCCCTGATGATGCCACTTCAGGGGGGATGATGTCACTTCCTGTTCTGCCCCTGATGATGCCACTTCAGGGGGGATGATGTCACTTCCCATTCTGCCCCTCATGATGTTACTTCCAGTTCTGCCCCTGATGATGTCACTTCCTGTTCCGCCCCTGATGATGCCACTTCATGGGGGATGATGTCACTTCCCATTCTGCCCCTGATGATGCCACTTCAGGGGGGATGTCACTTCCCGTTCTGCCCCTCATGATGTTACTTCCAGTTCTGCCCCTGATGATGTCACTTCCCATTCTGCCCCTGATAATGCCAATTCCCATTCTGCCGCTGATGATGCCACTTCCCATTCTACCCCTGATGATGCCACTTCAGGGGGGATGATGTCACTTCCCATTCTGCCCCTGATGATATCACTTCCTGTTCCACCTCGATAATGCCACTTCCTGTTCTGCCCATGATGATGCCACTTCCAGGTCTGGGCCAGATGATGTCACTTCCTGTTCCATCCCTGATGACATTACTTCCTTTTCTCTCTTTTAAAAGCTCCATCTTTGCCTCATCAAGACAGTTCTGTTCTGGACTCAAATCTGGACTCAATTGTACACATCACTGAACTCTTTTGCAGCCAGGAACCAATAGATGGGTGGCTGCCCCAACTCTTTTTGTGGCTCATGTCTTTCACAATGGTTACCGTTACTTTGTAGCAGAAAACATGACGGGACGGAAGAGGCCAACAGAAGTGGGTCCAGGGTGTCTTTGCCATAGCCCCATTGTGATCCAGGCACACGAGTTCTAAACCGGGTGTGTGGAGGGAGTGAGTGTGTGAGGAACTGACGTCCCATTTCAAAAGTGAGTCCCACCTTGAGCTCCGTCTTGCTAGGTCTACACACTCCAACTCCCTTCAGCCTTGTAAATGAAAATAAGTGGGTTCAGGAAAATGGATGGACTCACGGGCTGAGAAGAAGATAACGGATTCATAAAAAACCAAGATAAAGAAGAGTGTGTGATCTGCATTGAAGCGTCCTCTCATTCTGCTTCTCCGAACCTCCTCAGCTCTGCTCTCCCACACCGCCGGCTGCAGACAGTTGTGTTTCTAAGCAACTCCGGCGGGTCACCACAGGAGCCATTCTTCACAAAGGGCAGGATTTTCAATCTGACAGTCTCCGTATTTTTCTTTTCCTTCTGCTCAGAGTCATTTTCATCAGCCCATGATATCCTTGAACAGCAGCAGCGGGAGCTCTTGGTGCCAAACAGTTTCCCGTTTGACACACACACATACACACACACACACACACTACAGCCCTTACCTATTGAGATGAGGTGAAGACACACGTTTCCTTCATGGGAGATATGCAAAACTCCGAAGACGTGCATGGAACTTCTTATCTAGGCAAGTAGAAAAGCCTTGCAGGCGGACTTGGAAAAACAAAACTCAGGATGTCACATTTTGGGAGCAAACTCACGTGTCTCTTGTTGTCCTCCTTGGGCCTCTTTTCTTTCTCTCAGTCTTGCTTCAGTATGGAGAGTCTGCTCCTCCAACCAACTGTCTCAAAAGCCTCTGTGTGAAAGACTAGGGGGCTTCATGTGTGGTTGGACTGTCTGTAGAGCCGCAGTAGGTGGGGTAGGATACTTCATTATCCCACAGGGACATTTCTTTGCACCAGGATAGTGCAAAAACTGAAGCCATTGTTGCACAGGGTCACACACGTGTGCATGGGAGGCAGCTAAAGTGCTTGAATGAGGGTAATTCCACACCAGACCAGGGGGTGGCGGAGTGTGCTAACCCTTTCTCTCTTTTTACTGCAGACCAGTATTGACAAATTCCACCTGGCCCTGATGACGCCACTTTCCGGTTCCCGGACCTGATGATGACCCTTCCATTTTCTGGCCCCGATGATGTCACTTCCGGTTCCCATTCATGATGACGGCACATCCAGTTTTGCCCCCTGATCACTTCTGGTTCCTTGGCCCTGATGACTTCACTTCTAGTTCCCTGTCCTGATGATGGCACATATGGTTCTGCCCCTGATGACTTCACTTCCAGTTCCTGGGCCCTATGATGTCATTTCCAGTTCTGACCCTGATGACTTCACTTCCGGATCGGGCCCTGATGATGACACTTCCGGTTTCCATTCCTGATGATGTCACTTTCCAGTTCCTTTTCCCGATGACGACACATCCAGTTCCACCCCCTGATGACATCACTTCTGGTTCCTGGGCCCTGATGACTTCACTTCCAGTTCCCGGGCCCTATGATGTCATTTCCAGTTCTGACCCTGATGACTTCACTTCCGGATCGGGCCCTGATGATGACACTTCCGGTTTCCATTCCTGATGATGTCACTTTCCAGTTCCTTTTCCCGATGACGACACATCCAGTTCCACCCCCCTGATGACATCACTTCTGGTTCCTGGGCCCTGATGACTTCACTTTCGGTTCCCAGTTCTGATGAAGACACATCCAGTTCCACCCCTGATGACATCACTTCCAGTTCCCGGGCCCTGTGATGTCATTTCCAGTTCTACTCCTGATGACTTTACTTCCAGATCGGGCCCTGATGACGACACTTCCGGTTTCCGTTCCTGATGATGTCACTTTCCAGTTCCACCCTCTGATGACATCACTTCTAGTTCCTGGGCCCTGATAACTTCACGTCTGGTTCCCAGTCCCGGTGACGGCACATACGGTTCCGCCCCCTGATGACATCACTTCCGGTTCCCGGCCCTAATGACGTCACTTCCTCAGCCTTCCTTTAAAACCGCCATCTTGACCTCAAGCCATGTTAGTTCTGTTTTGGACTCCAATCTGTACACAATTGTGCGATAAATGTACCATTTTGTGGCCGTATACAGGAGGCCGCCCCAAACCTTTTCGTGGCTCTTTGGCTATTTCTTGACAACAGATACAAGAATAAAAGGGAAGACACAACAGCTGAAGACAAGTGTTATCCTAAGTACGCCAGCACAAGATTAGTACAAAGATAAATAATTTAACAATACACAAAATAACAATCCAGATTCAACACTCGGGAGCATCCCAGCAAACAAATAAATTCAAAATGGCAATAAAGGAGCTTAAAATGTGTTGCCTGTAGTTGTTGACTTTCTTTTGGTACGTGTTTGACTCATGGCTGATCCTGCCTTACCTACTTAGCAGCTACAGTTTCTGCCATTTTGGAGCTCCCGTCGTTAGGACAAATGCATTTGTTGTTAGGGGGCATGTCCCCTGAGGTCATGACATCACACGGCGGGTTAAAAGGTCTTCGGGGGAAATCACTTCCTCATCCGAGTTGTGGATTCAAAACCCTTTTCAAAATGCTCGTCCAAACTCAAATCGCTAAATATTCTTTGCTTTTCTTCAGTCGCTTCTTTTTGATCTTCCGGTATTGACCCTACTTTGGCTTTCATCTTATCTCTTGGCTCACTCTCTCAAACCCAGTCTGCTTGCAGACGTTACAGTGCTGGACCCAATTCCACCGCACAACAATTGTTTTTTTTTTAAAAGTCTTGCTTCCTGATTGTGACAGGTACCTACTGGGTATGCACAAATATACTTTTGATTTTACCGCATCACATAGGAACTCTGAGAAATAGACATTTACAGTGGGGCAAAAAAGTATTTACAGGAGTCAGCCACCAATTGTGCAAGTTCTCCTACTTAAAAAGATGAGAAGAGGCCTGTAATTTTCATCATAGGTATACCTCAACTATGAGAGATAAAATGAGAAAAAAAAAATCCAGAAAATCACATTGTCTGATTTTTGAAGAATTTATTTGCAAATTATGGTGGAAAAAAAGTATTTGGTCAATAACAAAAGTTCATCTCAATACTTTGTTATATACCCTTTGTTGGCAATGACAGAGGTCAAATGTTTTCTGTAAGTCTTCACAACGTTTTCACACACTGTTGCTGGTATTTTGGCCCATTCCTCCATGCAGATCTCCTCTAGAGCAGTGATGTTTTGGGGCTGTCGCTGGGCAACACGGACTTTCAACTCCCTCCAAAGATTTTCTTTGGGGTTGAGATCTGGAGACTGGCTAGGCCACTCCAGGACCTTGAAATGCTTCTTACGAAGCCACTCCTTCGTTACCCGGGCGGTGTGTTTGGGGTCATTGTCATGCTGAAAGACCCAGCCACGTTTCATCCTCAATGCCCTTGCTGATGGAAGGAAGTTTTCACTCAAAATGTGACGATACATGGCCCCATTCATTCTTTCCTTTACACGGATCAGTCGTCCTGGTCCCTTTGCAGAAAAACAGCCCCAAAGCCTGATGTTTCCACCCCCATGCTTTACAGTAGGTATGGTGTTCTTTGGATGCAACTCAGCATTCTTTCTCTTCCAAACACGATGTTCTATTTTGGTTTCATCTGACCATATGACATTCTCCCAATCCTCTTCTGGATCATCCAAATGCTCTCTAGCAAACTTCAGACGGGCCTGCACATGTACTGGCTTAAGCAGGGGGACACATCTGGCACTGCAGGATCTGAGTCCCTGGCGACGTAGTGTGTTACTGATGGTAGCCTTTGTTACTTTGATCCCATCTCTCTGCAGGTCATTCACTAGGTCCCCCCGTGTGGTTCTGGGATTTTTGCTCACCGTTCTTGTGATCATTTTGACCCCACGGGGTGAGATCTTGCGTGGAGCCCCAGATCGAGGGAGATTATCAGTGGTCTTGTATGTCTTCCATTTTCTAATAATTGCTCCCACAGTTGATTTCTTCACACCAAGCTGCTTACCTATTGCAGATTCAGTCTTCCCAGCCTGGTGCAGGCCTACAATTTTATTTCTGGTGTCCTTTGACAGCTCTTTGGTCTTGGCCATAGTGGAGTTTGAAGTGTGACTGTTTGAGGTTGTGGACAGGTGTCTTTTATATTGATGACGAGTTCAAACAGGTGCCATTAATACAGGTAACGAGTGGTGGACAGAGGAGCATCTTACAGAAGAAGTTACAGGTCTGTGAGAGCCAGAAATCTTGCGTGTTTGTAGGTGACCAAATACTTATTTTCCACCATAATTTGCAAATAAATTCTTCAAAAATCAGACAATGTGATATTCTGGATTTGTTTTTCTCATTTTGTCTCTCATAGTTGAAGTATACCTATGATGAACATTACAGGCCTCTCTCATCTTTTTAAGTAGGAGAACTTGCACAATTGGTGGCTGACTAAATACTTTTTTGCCCCACTGTATATATTTACTGACAATAACGTATTTGGTCACGTTTATGTTTCGCATAAGCTATTAAATTCATCAGAATTCAAAGTGTTTTGCTCCTGATTTTCTTTTGTATTCAATGTCTGGTGCATCACGTTGGAGTGTCCAACAGTAGTCAGCAAGCATTGACGGATTCCAGTTGCCCTGGTATCGTCTCTCTGTCGTAGCAATGTCCTGGTGAAACCTTTCATCGTGTTCGTCACTGACAGCACCAAGATTTGTGGGGAAAAAGTCCAAGTGTGAGTGGAGGAAATGAATCTTGAGTGACATGTTGCACTTCATGGTCTTGTATGCTTTGAGAAGTTTGTCTACCAGCTGAATGGAGTTTGGGGCTCGGTAATTGTCCAGAAAATTTTCAACAACGTCTTTGAAGGCTTTTCAGGCAATTTTTTTCCGGCCCAACTAAAAGATCTTCAAACCGCTTGTCGCTCATAACATGTCTGATCTGGGGGCCAACAAAAATGCCCTTCTGGCCATCAACATGTAGGAACATCACGGTGCTTTGATCCACCTTGGATCTCAGGGTGCAGGTCTGGTGCAGATCACCACCACAGAAAACCAGAAAAAGAACAGGAGAGAAAGTAGGGGTTAGTACAGATTGTGGAGATATGATAGAAATGATAAGGCAATGCATATACAGAATATCAGGGTTAAACTAAAATGAAACTGTGAGAAAGCCATGTTACAATGATGAGTTTAAACTGCTCCACCATATTAGCCTGGCGAATTCCTTTCAGTAAACTCGTTTTCCAGATTTGAGGTGCATAACAGTAGAAGGCCGCCTCACCACTTCTTTTAAGTTTAGCTCTCGGAATAATAAGCAGACCCTCATTTGAAGATCTAAGGTTATGATTTGGAGTGTAAGGTGTAAGACATTCTGAAATATAGGATGGAGCAGATTATTTATGACCAGCCACCCATTTGGCAAAAAGACAAGAGTTTTACCACACCCACCACATGACGAAACAGCTCAGGGTCCTGGTTGGCAACCCCCCACCCAGGTAGACATGTGGTCCAATCCCACCCTCCGGAAATGACCCTGGTGTTATGTGGGCATCCCCTTGGCCTGGTCCAGCCACTCGGGTCCTCAACAATGAGGGGTCCTGCCAGCCGGATCACCCTAGGGTCATGGCACCACATGGCCGTAGTGCTGTAACTGACGTTCCCTTCATAATGGAGGTCATGTGCATCATTCGGGACTCCATGAGCAACACAAAGTCAGACCAGCACCCTGAAGAGACACACATGAAGGAGTCCAGTCTTCAACTCAGGTCACTGGAGAGCGTCCATGTCTCACAAACAGGGAGCACCAGGACTCTAAAAACTTGGACCTTTGTTCATTTGCAGAGATATCGACCCCACCCATGCTCTCCCAATCCTTCATAGGAAGAGTCACCAGAGACATGAATGTCACCAGTGAGGTAAGAAAACCTCTTGACGAGGTCGGCACTCTCTCTGCAGACAGACACACTGCTGATGGCCGTGCCCAAGAGGTCATTAAAGGCCTGGCTCTTTGGTTTTTATCAGGACCCTCACAAGCCCAGACACTCAGACTCCTCGCTCAGTCTCTCGAGATATTCTCCATCTGGATAGCTTGAGCATGGTAAAGGCACTATATAAATAAAATGTAATATTTTTATTATTATTAGTCAGTCAGTCAGTCATTATCCAACCCACTATATCCTAACATAGGGTCATGGGGGTCTGCTGGAGCCAATCCCAGCCAACACAGGGCGCAAGGCAGGAACAAGTCCCGGGCAGGACGCCAGCCCACCACAGATTATTATTATTATTATTATCTATTGCTCATTTATTCACACTGGAAAGCAGCCTGTATGCCCACTACATCTTTTTCAATTTCCATTTTTGAAGAGAAAGAGTCTGCTAATGCCATGAGTCTGCTGATATCTCCAAGTAAAGACATTTTTTCTTTTACCAATGGCATTTACTGAAGCCGACATTAATGTCCGAGACAGACAGTGACCACATGGTGACTGGATTGAATGACAAATTTATGAGCACTGAGTGCAGAAGAAGGCAAAAAGAGCAGCCCCTGCCGAACAGATGGTGAGAAAGATGGAGCGCTGACAGCACACGGAGGTGACTAACACTCCCTGGACGCCCCGAGACAACATTCATGTGTGGCATCTGTCCCAAATATGGCTTCGCAAACTCCCACTGATGTGCACTCATTAATAGTTAATTCACTTTTGCTCTGTTCTTTCCTGATGTATCCATTGCTTTGTATTGTAATTACTTTAAACTTACATGACACCTTTATCTAAGATGGCCTGCTAGTTCAGGACTCATTGCTGTTGCTGCTATAGTCCTAACTTAAGTTACTCATTGACTGTTGCAATAGAGATGCACAGAAATGGCATTAGGTCTTTAAAAAGACAAACAGAGTCCCAAAATCCCGTAAAAATGCTCACTAGAGGGGGAAGACTGTCAAACCCCGGCTACTCGCAAAACACAAACACAGGATCAACATCTAAAGCTACATGTCCTCCACATCCCCACCCATGTAGAGTGCATCTGGAAAGTATTCACAGCGCATCACTTTTTCCACATTTTGTTATGTTATAGCCTTATTCCAAAATGGATTAAATTCATTTTTTTCCTCAGAATTCTACACACAACACCCCATAATGACAACGTGAAAAAAGTTTACTTGAGGTTTTTGCAAATTTATTAAAAATAAAAAAACTGAGAAATCCCATGTCCATAAGTATTCACAACCTTTGCTCAATACTTTGTCGATGCCCCTTTGGCAGCAATTCCAGCCTCAAGTCTTGTTGAATATGATGCCACAAGCTTGGCACACCTATCCTTGGCCAGTTTCGCCCATTCCTCTTTGCAGCACCTCTCAAACTCCATCAGGTTGGATGAGAAGCATCGGTGCACAGCCATTTTAAGATCTCTCCAGAGATGTTCAATCAGATTCAAGTCTGGGCTCTGGCTGGGCCACTCAAGGACATTCACAGAGTTGTCCTGAAGCCACTCCTTTGATATCTTGGCTGTGTGCTTAGGGTCGTTGTCCTGCTGAAAGATGAACCGTCGCCCCAGTCTGAGGTCAAGAGCGCTCTGGAGCAGGTTTCCATCCAGGATGTCTCAGTACATTGCTGCAGTCATCTTTCCCTTTATCCTGACTAGTCTCCCAGTCCCTGATGCTGAAAAACATCCCCACAGCATGATGCTGCCACCACCATGCTTCACTGTAGGGATGGTATTGGCCTGGTGATGAGCGGTGCCTGGTTTCCTCCAAATGTGACTCCTGGCATTCACACCAAAGAGTTCAATCTTTGTCTTATCAGACCAGAGAATTTTCTTTCTCATGGTCTGAGAGTCCTTCAGGTGCCTTTTGGCAAACTCCAGGTGGGCTGCCATGTGCCTTTTACTAAGGAGTGGCTTCCGTCTGGCCACTCTACCACACAGGCCTGATTGGTGGATTGCTGCAGAGATGGTTGTCCTTCTGGAAGGTTCTCCTCTCTCCACAGAGGACCTCTGGAGCTCTGACAGAGTGACCAGCGGGTTCTTAGTCACCTCCCTGACTAAGGTCCTTCTCCCCTGATCGCTCAGTTTAGATGACCGGCCAGCTCTAGGAAGAGTCCTGGTGGTTTTGAACTTCTTGCACTTACGGATGATGGAGGCCACTGTGCTCATTGGGACCTTCAAAGCAGCAGAAATTTTTCTGTAACCTTCCCCAGATTTGTGCCTGGAGACAATCCTGTCTCGGAGGTCTACAGACAATTCCTTTGACTTCATGCTTGGTTTGTGCTCTGACATGAACTGTCAACTGTGGGACCTTCTATAGACAGGTGTGTGCCTTTCCAAATCATGTCCAGTCAACTGAATTTACCACAGGTGGACTCCAATGAAGCTGCAGAAATATCTCAAGGATGATCAGGGGAAACAGGATGAACCTGAGCTCAATTTCGAGCTTCATGGCAAAGGCTGTGAATACTTATGTACATGTGCTTTCTTAATTTTTTTACTTTTAATAAATTTGCAAAAATCTCAAGTAAACTTTTTTCATGTTGTCATTATGGGGTGTTGTGTGTAGAATTGTGAGGAAAAAATTGAATTGAATCCATTTTGGAATAAGGCTGTAACATAACAAAATGTGGAAAAAGTGATGCGCTGTGAATACTTTCTGGATGCACTGTAGTTGTGAAACAGGACAAAATTAAAAATTATTTAAAAAAAAAAGAATTTTGGCCAAACGGAAGGTAGATGCGCTCCAATGTCAAACGTTGGCACTGTATCTGATCGTGTTCAGCTCTGATGGGAGAGCGTCCTTCGCGTGGGGAGAAGAGCAGGTGGCCATGATATCTCTGCCACTGAGCAGCTACCCTCTAAAACACACGTAACTCTGATCTCTCCCTTAAAAACATCAAAACGTTATTCCTTAACAATCTGTAGATGATAATGTCTGCTGAACAAACAGGTATCGCTAGCTAAACGGAGGCGAGGTGCGCTCCAACACGTGGCGAGAGGTAGAGTGACTCGAACGGAGGCTGGCGCGTGAGTGAATGAGGAGGGCCTCGCCATCTCCCGTCTCCCTACTCCTGAGGCCCACAGCCTGTCTCTCGGATTTGTGCAAGTATTTATTCGGTACCATAACCTAACCATAATACTTAGCACAATGACAGAAGTCATAAAATCAACCGGAATGTTCAAGCAAATTAGAGAAAAAAACCCAATCTAAATCCGTTAAGTAGTGTTCTCGTGAAAAGCAGACAGACAAACAGATAGCTTTTGGATTTTATATACTGTATATGGAGATTTATTATCACAAAATGCTCCAAGGAGCACCAAAGGCTTTCAAAAATCTTTTCAATTTAGAGGTAAACAAGTCTCAAGACGCAAAACCCTAAATAAAGCAAATCAGTAATCAAAAAGAAGCATTAAATCACTGGAGAACTCAGCAGTGCAAGCACATTCAATGAACCGCAAGAGACTGTTGGGGCTGAGGGCCGTCCGTTGATGGTGATGGAGGGGAGGCCCCGTCTCTTGTGAAACCACACATATAACAACAGGAACATAAGAGAAAAAGAACAATAGAAAGAACTAAATTATACACAATGTTGTAACAATTCGTCCCGCACGCTGACACGAGACGATTGCTACCGCTAATCTGTCCTAGGTGACGGCAGATGATAAAAGGAGAGGCCAATATCACACCCCAATAAATTTCCCGTATACCCTTTATTCTACACTGTTCAGTCCCTTAATGCCGATGCATTTATAGCCCACAAAAAAACGAATAGTCAATATCGATCATCACATACCAGATATCCATCCATCCATTATCCAACCCGCTATATCCCAACTACAGGTCCTGCCATTTCCATCCAGGATCTTCTCTCACTGCCCGTTTTAACTCATAACCGTGTAGGACTCCGTGGAGAAGCTCAGCTCCTCTCTTCACCTGAATGTCCGAGGCAGACAGTCGTAGATCTTATGACACAACGTAGAATTGATTGGAATGCCACCTGTTAACGTGAAGTTAATCTCGGGTGCTTGTTTGGAGGCCATTTTTATCAATACCACCCATGACAGACAAACATGCCATAAACACAAAAATTCAGTCAGTCATCGTCCAACCTGCTATATCTTAACACAGGGTCATGGGGGTCTGCTGGAGCCAATCCCAGCCAGCACAAGACAAAAAGGCAGGAACAAATCCCCAGGCAGGGTGCCAGCCCACCACAGGACACACACACACACACCAGTCACACACTAGGGACAATTTAGGATCGCCAATGCACCTAACCTGCATGTCTTTGGACTGTGGGAGGAAACCCACGCAGACACGGGGAGAACATGCAAACTCCAAGCAGGGAGGACCTGGGAAGTGAGCCCAGGTCTACTAACTACAAGGCAAGAGCACTACCACTATGCCACCATGCTGGCCCACACAAAAACTCAGATTAATTAATTAATTGATTTAGGCGTTCAAACATTTCAGGCCTGCTTTAGACTGTTCTTAAATTTTATTTTTAAATTACTTGGTAAACGAATTGGGTAACGTCAGGAAATCGCCCCTCACTTTGATTAAAGACAGCTAAGAAACATCAGGTAGTGTGCTCCCCTGTGGCCACACCATTAAACTACAAGTTGTTAGATGCCCGGTCACGTTGATTGAGTGATGAGGAGTTGGGCCTCACATCAGCATTTCAGATACGGAAATACTGGCACCGTACTGTAGCCGTGAAATGCTGCATAGATAGATAGATAGATAGATAGATAGATAGATAGATAGATAGATAGATAGATAGATAGATAGATAGATAGATAGATAGATAGATAGATAGATAGATAGATAGATAGATAGATAGATAGATAGATAGATACTTTAGAACTTAAAGGCGCTATAAAGTTGGCTTGTTTTGATATTAACTTCATTCATGGTGGGTCGAGCTATGACTTACTGTATCTCCAGTTTTGTTTCTTATTTTTCACCATATCAAAGTGCTGAGAGAATAATAATAATTGTAATATTTATAATAATATTAATGCCCCCCATCAACATTATGCATTGAGATCATGGGGAGCCCTTGATGTGGATGTCATTTGCTTGTCACTTTGATATCTGCAGTGCAGAGCATGTTGACGCCACTCACTTCTTGAATTAAGCCAGAAAGTAAATCCGCTTTCTCATTACACTCCGTCTGAATGACAGCCGACAAAGAAGCCTGGGCCACGCTTGGCAGGATATTTTGGATTAGAGAGAAAACAAACACAGAAATAAATGCAGAGCAGAAAGAAAACGAATCTGCTGCTTTGAGTTTGTTCCATTTTTGACTTTTCAACTGCAAATTAGAAAGGAGGCTGCATTGGGAAGATTCGATCGCTCGCTCGGCGTGTCGTCTCCCCGTGAGGTCCTGCTGAGTGTTACTCTGCGGCGGTAATCGGTTCAAGCTGGCGGGTTTGGAGTTTCTGTTCTTGTAGAAGGACATCAAATCGTTTAACTCGAAAAGAGAGAAGATAGATAGATAGATAGATAGATAGATAGATAGATAGATAGATAGATAGATAGATAGATAGATAGATAGATAGATAGATAGATAGATAGATAGATAGATAGAATGAAAGGCGCTATATGATAGATAGATAGATAGATAGATAGATAGATAGATAGATAGATAGATAGATAGATAGATAGATAGATAGAATGAAAGGTGCTATATGATAGATAGATAGATAGATAGATAGATAGATAGATAGATAGATAGATAGATAGATAGATAGATAGATAGAATGAAAGGCGCTATATGATAGATAGATAGATAGATAGATAGATAGATAGATAGATAGATAGATAGATAGATAGATAGATAGATAGATAGATAGATAGATAGATAGATAGATAGATAGAATGAAAGGCGCTATATGATAGATAGATAGATAGATAGATAGATAGATAGATAGATAGATAGATAGATAGATAGATAGAATGAAAGGCGCTATATGATAGATAGATAGATAGATAGATAGATAGATAGATAGATAGATAGATAGATAGATAGATAGATAGATAGAATGAAAGGTGCTATATGATAGATAGATAGATAGATAGATAGATAGATAGATAGATAGATAGATAGATAGATAGATAGATAGATAGATAGATAGAATCTCAAGACTTGGACCTTTGTCCTTTTGTGTCACACACCCCTTTCCAGTGACCTCACGACTCCCCAGTGCTCTCCCAGTCCATCTACTGACTTCATAGGAAGCGTCACCAGAGTCACATGAATGTCACCACTGAGGTCAGTAAACCTCTCAATGAGGTCGACACTCTCTCCACAGACAGACACACTGGTGATGGCCGTGCCCAAGAGGTCACTAAAGGCCTGGCTCTTTGGTTTTTATCAGGACCCTCACAAGCCCAGACACTCAGACTCCTCACTCAGTCACTCGAGACCCCAATCAGAGCCTCCATTGACTCTGTGAAGATCACAGCATCGTCAGCAAAGCCAAGACCTGTGAATCTTTCTTCACCAACAGATGCCCCCTATAACCCTACCCAACACCCAGTCCATACAAGCACTGAACAGATTAGGAGCAGAACACACCCAGAGGGACCCTCAGAATCAACTGGAAAAAAACGCAGAGGTCCTGCCTCCACTCTGCACAGCACTCACAGTACCAGTGTACAGGCCAGCCATGATATGCAACAACCTCGAGGGATCCCGCCAACCCTTATGATGTCCCACAGAGCAGCATGATCAACGCTTTACAAAAATCGACAAAGGCTGCAAAGAAACTCTGCCGATATCTTTTTTTTTTTTTTTGTGAGACGTTCACCTAAAAACAAAGGCAGGTATCTGAAGTTTGTCGGTTGAAGTCCCATAAATGACAGAAGCCCCTGAGCCCCTCAGCCAGGTCCTTATTGTTCTGTCCTGCTTATGTCGTTATTCTGAATTCCAGCCCTCCAAGCAGGTCCTTCAACTTGCAGGGAACACTTGGCACTGCAGCCACCATCAAACACCTCCCTCTGTGCCAGTGCAGTGCTGAGGTGCCACCCGCCACACTCGGGTCCCAATCCCGGTGGCTCACCGTGTGGAGGGTAATCAGCGCATTCTCCCAATCCCTTTCCTATCTGAAGGCCTACTGGTATCCCCTTCCCATTTATTTCTAAAGATGTTACAAATACCTCATCTATTAAATTTCCATATGGAATCGTACTTTTAGTTTTGTTTTTTGTTTTAAGCAGGAAATGGAGTGGCAGTAAGAACGCTGTTAACTCTGCCTGCTGCTATTAATGATCAAGTTGCAGATCTGCCAATACCACGCAGTGTCCTTGTCCTGCTTTGTGTTGAAGGGGGGCTTTAGAAACTGCTTTTGTCATTGACACTCAGCCATTTGTTTTCTACTGAGCTTACAGCCTTCAATTATTTTTACAGGGTGGCAAAGATATTAAAATGGTTTTAATACGCACATGTTAATAACTCAGGCTCAGCACATTAGCGCTCGTTATTTCCCGGCTGAGTAATTTAAAAAGCACATTTCCTATGTAAATGGCTGCGAGAATAGAAGACAAACAAAAGAGTTTAGACTTTGGTCCGTGTTGAAATGTAAACGGCACACCAGAGAGTGTCGTGGCGAGGGTGAGGAAAGCACACGGGGTCTCCGGAAGGGCAGCAGAATCAGGCTTTACTGTGTGATGCAAATCAAGTAAAATGAGTGGCCCAACGATGGGCAAACCTTACTTATATTACGTTTGTCATCTTCATCTGACTCCCACCATTCCATTCCCCTCAATCCTGCCTCCAACTGATCCCACCAATATTTCCCAGCTTAATGTCCGTAGCACCCTCCCTATACATCACGCTATCTTAATGGGCCCCCCTATGCCTCAGTGGTACCAGCCCAGTGTTTGCCACCAATATTTCCAGCCTGAAGTTTATACTGTATTCTCCATCTGAAAGAAAGCAGCTTGCTCTTCCCACTCCTCTTCGCATACCTGACCTTTGACTTATGATATATACTAGCTGTCCCTCTGTGGCTCCACCCACGTAGTAATGAAACAGGACAAACTTTAAAAATCAATAAAAAGATTAAAAAAAAAATGTAATTCTGGCCAAGCAGAAGGTAGGTACACTCCATTGTCAAACGTTGGCACTGTATCTAATCGTGTTCAGCTCTGACGGGAAGAAAACAAACAGAGTATCCAAAATCCCTTAAAAATGCTCACTAGAGGGGGAAGACTGTCAAACCCTAGCTAATCGCAAAAACACAAACACAGGATCTACATCTAAAGCTACATGTCCCCCACATCCCAGCCCATGTAGTTGTGAAACAGGACAAATTTAAAAATTAATAAAAAAAAAAGAATTTTGGCCAAACGGAAGGTGATGTGCTCCAATGTCAAAAGTTGGCACTGCATCTGATCGTGTTCAGCTCTGATGGGAGAGCGACCTTCGCGTAGGGAGAAGAGCAGGTGGGCGTGTTATCTCTACCAATGATCAGCTAACCTCCAAAACACACGTAGCTCTTATCTCTCTCTAGAAAACATCAATCGTTATTACTTAGCAATCTGTAGATGATAATGTCTGCTGAACAAAAAGGTAACACTAGCTAAATGGAGGCAAGGTGCGCTCCAACACGTGGCGACAGGTAGAGCAACTCAAATGGAGGCTGGTGTGTGAGTGAGTGAGTGATTGAGGAGGGCCCCGCCCACTTCCCCCTCCCCTTGGCCCACAGCCTCTCTCTCAGATTTGCGCAAGTAAAAGATGAAGGCTTCCTCACATCCTTCTGTCTCTTCACGTAATCCCAGACACACTCGATGATGTTGAGATCAGGGCTCTGTGGGGGCCATACCATCACTTCATACCAGGACTTCTTGTTCTTCTTTACGCTGAAGATAGTTCTTAATGACTTTGGCTGTATGTTTGGGGTCGTTGTCCTGCTGCAGAATAAATTTGGGGCCAATCATACGCCTCCCTGATGGTATTGCATGATGGATAAGTATCTGCCTGTATTTCTCAGCATTGAGAACACCATTAATCCTGACCAAATCTCCAACTCCATTTGCAGAAATGCAGCCCCAAACGTTCAAGGAACCTCCACCATGCTTCACTGTTGCCTGCAGACACTCATTATTGTACCGCTCTCCAGCCCTTCGATGAACAAACTGCCTTCTGCTACAGCCAAATATTTCAAATTTTGACTCATCAGTCCAGAGCACCTGCTGCCATTTTTCTGCACCCCAGTTCCTATGTTTTCGTGCATACTTGAGTCGCTTGGCCTTGTTTCCACGTCAGAGGTATGGCTTTTTGGCTGCAACTCTTCCATGAAGACCACTTCTGGCCAGACTTCTCCGGACAGTAGATGGGTGTACCTGGGTCCCACTGGTTTCTGCCAGTTCTGAGCTGATGGCACCGCTGGACATCTTCTGATTTCGAAGGGTAATAAGCTTGATGTGTCTTTCATCTGCTGCACTAAGTTTCCTTGGCCGACCACTGCGTCTACGATCCTCAACGTTGCCCGTTTCCTTGTGCTTCTTCCAAAGAGCTTGAACAGCACATCTTGAAACCCCAGTCTGCTTTGAAATCTTTGTCTGGGAGAGACCTTGCTGATGCAGTAGAACTACCTTGTGTCTTGTTGCTGTGCTCAATCTCGCCATGACATGAAACTGTCTTCCACAACCTCACCTTGGTAGCAGAGTTTGGCTGTTCCTCACCCAGTTTGAAGCTGTTTCTGTTTCAGTTAATGACTGCGTTTCAGCCTACGTGTGACATTGATGATCATTAGCACCTGTCTGGTAGAATTGGTTGATCAAACACCTGACTAGAATCCTACAAAATCCCTGACTTTGTGCAAGTGGACCTCTAAGAATTGATGCTGGTTTGAAGGCAAAAGGTAGGAACACCAAATATTGATTTAGAGTTTTCTTTTGTTTGCTCACTTTGCATTTTGTAAATTGATAACAATAAACAATCATTATTTATATTTCTGAAAGCATTCTGTTTACAGCATTTTTTCACACCTGCCTAAAACTTTTGCACAGTACTGCATATCTATATATATATATATATATATATATATATATATATATATATATATATATATATATATATTGTGAGACACGGGTCCAAACACTACCAGACAGACACCAACACTTTACAAAAACACACAGGTTTATTAATAAAATACAGTCCCGCACAGCAAACAGTGCTCCCAGCACCAATCACCCTCTTCACGGCCTCTCTACCAGTGTATGTGGGCCGCCTTTCCTCTCCTCACGGGACCTTTGTCCTGGTCCCGTTCCCGACTCTAGCTCCCTGATTGTAGGAAGGCAGCCCCTTTTATTTCCACCTGGATGTGCTCCAGGTGCTCGATGACGTTCTTCCGGCGGTACTTCCTGGTGTGGCGGAAGTGCTGCCCTTGCACCCGGAAGCACTCCGGGCATTCCTGGAAGGTCCTTCCTCCACCTTCCCAGGTGTGGCAGAAGTGTCGATCTCCCGGGCTCCACGGCACTCGGGGCGCCCTCTGGCAGTGGCCATAGGCCCCAGTGGGCTTAAGCCTTCTTGCTCCTTCCCCGTGGTCCCCTCAACATCCAGGGCAGTTGCCCCCTTGTAGCCCAGGGGACTTATAGACCACCTCCCGGTCCTTCCAGGCGTCCCGGCTGGGTTTGACCCCCAGCCTCCTCTCACTATATATATATATATATATATTGTGGCGGACAGCCTGGTCAGAATATGTTCTGAGGGAGCAACCATGGGCTGCTCAATACCTCCCCCGGGACGCTGGGTGGCAGCCTCCCTGTCTGACGGTAGTACCTCCCGCAGTGCTCCATGGGAGATGGAGTTCTCCACAGCCCTGTTGGGTTCTGGTGTGGCCGCCACGGGGTGCTGCATGGATTCCTGAGACCCAGCTGGACGAATCTTCAGCCCCACCTGGGAGTACAACCGGAAACAGGTGATCAAGCACCTGGAGCACTTCCGGGTGGGCCATAAAAAGAGCCAGCAACCACCAGAGGAGGTTGCCTGGGAGGAGTGGTGGTGCAAAGGAAAAGTGTTTGGGTGTTTATTTGTACTGGGGACTGTGTTGTGTCTGTGGGGATTACGGCGAAGACGTGCCCCACAGGTGAAGAAAATAAAACGTTTGTTCATTTTATATGTGTCCCTCCAGTGTGAATCTATGTCGAGTCGGGCACATATATAGCGCCTTTTTACAATATACAGTAGATATATTGTGATAGATGGCCAGCAGCTCAATCTGGCCGGGACGTCCCTGAAAGAGAATAATGGAGGAAGGCAGCCTCTTCAGGGCACTGCATCCCCTGGGACGCTAGGTGGCAGCTCCCCTGGACAGCAACGTTTCCCCGGATTCCCTCAGGGCATCCTGGGACATGGAGTCTGTTTCCTCAGCCCTGTTGGGTGCCATGGGTGACGCCAGGGGGAGCTCACAAAGAACCTGGGAACTCCTACTGTTACTACAACCCGGAAGTACTTCGGAGTCACGAGGACGGAAGCCCGCAGTACTTCCGGGCTACTTGAGGACTGAGGATTTGGCATTTGACCCGGAAAAAGAGAAGGAGTACTTCAGGGTCAAGAACTATATAAAGGACAATGCAAGACCCAGCAAGGAGAGCCAGAGTTGGGAGGGTGTGTAACGGAGCAGCTGGGACTAGAGGATTGTGTTATTGTTATTGATTATTATTATTAATTATAGTTGGAGAATTGTGGCGAATGTGGTGCTTTGTGCACTGTATTTGAAGAAAAATATTAAAGAATTCTGGGGGTGGCATGGTGGCACAGTGGTAGTGCTGCTGCCTCGCAGTTAGGAGACTCGGGTTCGCTTCCCGTGTCTGCATGGGTTTCCTCTGGGCGCTCTGATTTCTTCCCACAGTCCAAAGACATGCAGGTTAGGTGCATTGGTAATCCTAAATTGTCCCTAGTGTGTGCTTGGTGTGTGGGTGTGTGTGCCCTGCGGTGGGCTGGCGCCCTGCCCGGGGTTTGTTTCCTGCCTTGTGCCCTGTGATGGCTGGGAATGGCTCCAGCAGATCCCCGAGACCCTGTAGTTGGGATATAGCGGGTTGGATGATGGATGGATATATATATACAGTAATCCCTCGCTACTTCGCGGTTCACTTTTCGCGGATTCACGACTTCGCGGATTTTATATGTAAGCATATCTAAATATATAACGCGGATTTTTCGCTGCTTCCTGGGTTTCTGCAGACAATGCGTTTTTTTACTTCTGGTATTTGCTTCCTCAGTTGGTTTGCCCAGTTGATTTCATACAAGAGATGCTATTGGCGGATGGCTGAGAAGCTACCCAATCAGAGCACGCAGTTAAGTTCCTGTGTGCTGCTGATTGGCTCAGCGACGGAGTGCTGCATTAACCAGGAAGTCTCATCTCACTCATTCAACATTAACATGCTCTTGCTACTGCATTCAGGGGATTATCACCTTCATCGTCATCATTTTTACTGCGCAGCATATTCATCACGTCATATATAGCTACGTGTACTTCGCTATACAGTAAGTGTACACTTATCTACCGATTTCATATTGCTTAGCAGTTGTCCCTGTTATTAATAGAGTAAAGGGTGGGTTGTAAACAATACAGGGAGGGTTTAAAAACGTCCAAATACACGTTAAATAATTAAATAAATATGGTGTCCCTACTTCGCGGAAATTCAGTTATCGCGGTCGGCCTTAGAACCTATCTCCCACGATAAGTGAGGGATTACTGTATATATATATATATATATATATATATATATATATATATATATATATATATATATATAGATTGGGGGTTTCTAGCTTATTCAGATACATGGTAGCACTGCTGCTTTGTAGTAAGGAGATTGTGGGTTTACAAAAAATTATTATAAAAAATATACAGTCATAAGCCTTTTCCAGTGTAACCCTTACAATACTAGTGCTCAATAAGATATAATACTTGCCTTTTTATGTGCTCATGATTCTCTTTGAATACATAGAAATCGTCATTTGTTATAAATGCATCTCTGTATACAACGCATACAGGGAGAACAGCGACAGTGACAATGTGCATGCCAGAGCCCAGACACGCACATAAGAACATGCAGGCGCACACCTGAACGGGTGCAGATGTACAGAAAGTAATCGGACCCCTTCACTTTGCACTGTAGACCGAGTAAGGAGACAACTGAGGAAGCTCAACAAAGGAAAGGTCGTGGGACCAGAGTTCTTAAGGCCTGTGCTGACCATCTTTGTGGTGTCCTCTGTCTCCTTCCAGGGAAAACTTGGGGGTTGGTGGCAGGATTGGCACTCCAGCCACTGAAAAAAAGCACTGTTCCAGTGTGGTGCTGAGGTGTCACCTCTCGGGTCCCGGTCCAGGTGGTTCATCATGTGGTGGGTTCGGCATCTCTCTGTAATCAGCGCATGTTCCCAACCTGTCACCTGTTCAGTCTGTCCCTGAGGCTCCAGAAAGTGCCACTGCTCTGGAAAACATCCTGCATCAAAAGGTGGGCATCTCTTCACCTAATGACTACAGCCCAGTGGCAGTGATAGCTCACATCATGAAGACCCTTGAGAGGCTGGTCCTGGTCTATAGGAGTCATTTTGTAGTAGACCACCTGGACCCACTGCAGTTTGCCTATTGGACAAAGACTGGAGTGGAGGAGGCAATGATCTCTCTGCTCCACAAGGCTTATTCTCACATGAACAAAGATGGCAGTGAGGAGCAGGTGTTTTAATTTCTCCAGTACCTTCAGTTCCATCCAGCCATCCCTGCTAAGGAGTAAACTCAGAGATATGAAGGTGAATGAGCCTGTGGTGTCCTGATGATGGACTATCTGTGAGGCAGACCACTGTTTGTGAGACTCAAGGACTGTGTGAGCATCACTGGAGCACCACAAGGAACAGGCCAGTCTGCTTCACTCTTCCCTCTCCACACCTCAGACTAGAAATAGAACAGCAACTCAGGTCACTTGCAGAGATTCTTAGATGATTCTGCACTTATGGTGGGTATTGATAAGGGGGATGAGACACAGAAAAGGAGTCTAGGGGGGACATTGTACATTGTCTGCAATTTAACATCAGCAAAACCAAAGAACTGCTTTCTACCACACAAAAGAGTGTTAATGTCCAGTTACTATTCAGGGAGTGAATGTGAGTGTGGCGCATTGCTACAAGTAGTTGGGGGGGGTCAACATCAACAAGAAAGGACAGTGCAGGCTCTTCCTACTTTGAAGGTCTAAACGGGCACACTCGCACAAACGGGTGAAGCCTCGCTTATGCTTGACGCGTCCACGCTGAGCGCGGGGGCCTTACCCAATGCCGTCACAAAAAACAAGGCCCGCTCATGCCTGTGGTGACGTCACAAACGAGGTGCTACAGCAGCAACAGACGCATATAGAGAACCTGTCGCGTTGTACGCGTGTAAATAAATTATTCCCGTGTAAAATTAATTAATGCAATGCGTGAAATAACAAAGGCAAGTCAGTTGCGTTATGCATTTTATTTATCTATATATATAAAATCCCTGTGTGCGTCCAGGTGTCCGTGTGTGGGTGTCTTCTGGTGAAGTGCGCATGCGCGGGGCACGGTGCGATGCGCGATATTACTGTCAGAGAAAGTTAGAGGCGTTTTACGGAAATACAAACCAGTATTACTGCGAGAGGAAATTAAAGGTACACAATACAGTGACGCATATTACAGCCACATACAAGCCAGTATTACTGTCAGAGGAGATTAAAGGCATATTACCGACACGCACGCCTGTATTACCGCCAGAGAAAATTAAAGGTATATTACGGACGTACAAGACAGCGGACGTACAAGACGGTATCCTTCAATAAGGGCGCGCACAAAAAGGCGAGCCTCAAAAGGACGACCTCAATTGGGCGCAGCGAATAAAGGCGCGCGTAAATAAAGATCTGCACCTGTTGCTCTTCACATATTCCAGAGCCATTTGAACTAAATTATCTATGCGCTCTTATTGAATAGAGCCGTACAAGACAGTATTACTGTCACAGAAAATTAAAGACACACAATACACGGCGGCAGCCCACGAAGAACGGTCAGCTCAGCAAGTAAACATCAACAAAAGAAAGGCTGAAAGAAAGAAAAATACGACCAACAAAAAGAATGAGGTCAAAGTCCCTTGCCATTTAATATAGACTGTTCCTACTAATGTTTATGCACTACTGTTCTAGCGCCCGTTATTGTAACAGGCTAAATGACTAGTTTTTATATAAAACATCACACATAACGTTTAAATCACATATTTGACATACTTAACGGCGACTATTATATCGATATCAGCAACTCAACATTAATGCAATTAATGCCTTAAACATGAGATTAACCTAAGAGTAACACTGAATACTGTATTGAATAAAACAATGCAATACTGAATGTTCATATATGAAAATGACTATGATAAAGTAAGAAAAAAAAAACTAGAAAATCACAGTGACGAGAGGTTGGCACCATATGAAAAATGAATATTTACATGCATCTCAGGAAATCACATATTCCTGGATTAAACAGAAGTAACGTGAAAAATAATGCAGATTTACCCATTAATAATCACAAGAAAAGCTACATTTAACACTTTGTTAATGCAGTTAAATCTAAAAAATAACAAGCAACACCAGATAAAATACAAACAGCCTTTATTTTGGAATGACTAATGATAAACGATGATTTTTTTTCATACCATCATAAAATAAGCAAAATTAACAAATGTGCTGATATTAATCTGTACGAAAGCAGAACGTTATATCAAAAGAACTGGCTGATTAGTTACCTCTTTTTTGTTCAATGTAGCCAGTTTACGTTTGGGGTTAGCTTTTTCCTTAAAAGTACCACGTTTGCAACACTAAATAACACCATGCCTACAGCTTACTGTTCATATACATTTTTACACAACTGTAACTAAACATTCCTTTCTTAAGCCTACTCTCGACAATAACATAGGTAATACTGCACATGTATCCGCTGGTTTTCCCTCACCACTCAAACACATAACATTATGCCTACTAGTCCATATTACTAAACGAGAATGGTAAACCGGATATGGACGCAGGGACCTGCACGTGGACGCAAAAGACATAGTGCGCACGTGCCACACAAAGCCCCCCCCCCCAAGCACCAGAGCAAAACGGGAGAGACTATGAACCGTCAGAGTAGGAAACAAAGTAAAACGTCATAAAGAGGTTAAAGAACAGGGACAAACACATGGAGAGCAGGTTACAGAACAAAGCCCCCTGCCCAGAGTAAAACGAGAAAGACTGCGAACCGTCTGACATGCCGCAAGAAGGATAAAGCGAGGTCAGAAATAAAACACAGAGATAGGAAACAAAGTAAAACTTTATAAAGGGATTAAAGAACGGGGACGAACACATGGAGAGCGGGTTACAGATGATGAAAACTGGAATGCAACAGCTACAAAAAAACCTAGGCACGAAACACATGCACAGCGAGATACAGAATATAAAGGTAGAAACAACGACAGTTAAACGTTCAGAACCACACAGCGGAGGCGGACCCAGAAGGTGCAGGCGCCTACATCGTGCGTAGGAAGGCGCGTTAAAGTACAAAAGGCAAAAGCGCCTACACAGCATGGTAAAAACCGACATAATACGGAAGGCGCAGGCGTTGCCGCCATATTGTGAGTGGCACTAATGCGTGGTGAAAGCGCAGGAGGAGACATAGTAAAACAAGAGGAGTCAACGCCCCGCCCCAGAGTGAAACGGGACACACTACGGAGTCCACAAAGGTTCATACATCAAACCCGAGATGGTACGGACACGCGTCTGAAACCACGGAAGCAAAACTGTCTCGGCTCCAAAACCAAACAGCTCAACAAGTGACACAGCTTCGACACCGAGCCCGCGTGCACAGATCTAATGAACGTGGACGACTACAACACGCGTCTCAAACTGCGTAGGCAAAGCAGGCACGGATTCAACACGATACAGCTCGAGTGACCGAGATACAAACACGCGCCTGCCTGGATATAATTAATGAACACAGGCGCCTACAACGTGCGTCTGAAATGCCGCAGACCAGGCAGGCACTGCTCCAAAAAGAAAGAGCTCGACTAAACGAGATACGAACTGAAACGGGGAACACTACAGAGTCCGCAGTGCTCCACAATGCACCGCATAATAGTTCGGAAAGAGCTTCGTAGTAACAGTGGGGAGACCCAGAGTGAAACGGGCGAATGCTCCGTATTAAACATACGTCATCCTCACACGTCCAAACTATACAGCATTGGTGAATCACATTACAGTGATGCATTATTAACAGTACGATAAACATCACAGTATCGCAAACAAATGAAAATTATTACTCGAAAAAGGGAAAATATATTCACCACGGACCAGGTGTCATTGAAACAAAAGCAGAATAAAGCGACATCAGAAATGAAAGACAGAGTAGAAAGCAAAGTAAAACGTCATAAACAGGTTAAACGAGGGGGCCAAACACATGGACAGCAGGTTACAGATAATGAAGACCGGAATTCAAAAGCTTCAAAAACAAAAGCTCGACTGACCGAGATACAAACTGAAACGGGAAACACTACGGGGTCCGCAGTAGTCCACAATGCACCGCATAATAGTACGGATGGAGCTCCGTATTAACAGTGGGGGGGCCCCAGAGTGACACGGGCGAACGCTCCGTATCAAACGTGCGTCATCCTCACACGTGGCTGCCCAGCGGGCACGGGTTCAAAACGCCGGGGGTAGGCGAGCAAAGCGAGCAGGGGGCGGAGCCCCCTTGTACTGCATAAAACTGTCCCACTTTCCCCAGTTTATATTTTTCCACATACAAGTACATAAGTATAACTTTTATTGTTTTTAACGTTATCACATAAATATATGCCTGTAAGTAACTGCAAAATGATCTAGATAAAAATATAGAACAGACAGTCTACCACATAAACCAATATTTTAAAAATACTCTGTATTATTGTATGTTTAAAAAAATTTGTCGTGGCGAAACCTCCCACCATTTCACTAGGCGACACCTAACACAGGTCACAGAGTCACACCATTATACTGCATTACATGCCCTAACCTCCACTTGCAGCATTATCGATGTTACCCGGCACGCAGTGCAGTTGTTCACCATTAAAATAAACAAAACACATCAAAATATTACCTTGCACTGCACCGCAGACATCTGAACTTATAACCTTTACGATTGCAATAACTTTATATCAAAAACTAAAACGCCATTAACTTTCTTTACAACTTCAACGACGATCTTAGACGGAAAGTTCAGCTGGCACTGTTTGTAAACATAGCACCTCGATTGTGACGTCACCGGACCAATAAGTAACGCATGAGCGCGCCTTGTTTTTTGAGATGGCATTGCCTTACCTCGAAAATGACTTCAGAGAAGGAGGCACGCCCCCACACTTGATTTTCGCCGCGCGCTGCACACAAATGCGGACACACGCTCTTGTATCCTAAATGAAGTTTGATTACGTGAGTGCCAGAATGACAAACGAACAGTTGAATATGATGCAACAGGTCATCAAACAGAAGGACGCCATGTAAAAATACCTGAAGTGCATCTGTTCATCGTGCACATCACCCGCATACGAGATTATTATATTCGACCTTCCTTCACCGCTTTTGAACACTTCACCTTTTTTCCACTTGCTCATCTGTGACACTGCTGGGTGTGCTACACTGACCAAAAGATGTCACTTACTAAACTAGCAGAGTATCAGCGCGCTTTATTGAAAAGACGGCAACAAGTAAGGAATGTGTTTTGGTCGCTGACCGCGCACACGACGCATAAAAGCAGCCACGGCTAAAAACCACGCATTCGACACGAAGTTCAACAGTAAATTAATAGGCAGATGTTGCTGTGCTCGATCAGTTTGATCATGTGTTTTGAGAATGATCTTTGTCTGTATTCATTACGTAATTCGTTATTTCTAAAGTTTCCATAAACCTATGGATTTGTCACAGCGCCCTGGGCCGGCAGTTCGTGAAGAAGGCTACACACAAATATCCATCCATCCATTAGGCTATCCAGCCAGCTATATCCCTAACTACAGGGTCACGGGGGGTCTGCTGGAGCCAATCCCAGCCAACACAGGGCGCAAGGCAGAACTATACACAGATAACAAAATAAAAATAAACTTAAGTTGGAATAAACTTAAAGCGCAAGTGCGCGTACATAAAACCGACGGAGCGTGCAAACCGATGAATGCGCGCACACATGCGGGGTACGGACACGCGCGCACGAAAGCCAACGGGAATGGCCGCACAGGCACGCGGGTGAATGGGCGCCGCACGTTCAAGAAACCCACGCACGCACGCACGCACACTCAAATCTCTTTTCCGCACTCAGGAATAAAGCGCAGCTCCCTTGGCAGCCGATAAGCGGCATTCGGAAGAAATGCGAACAAATTTTCCTCTGTAAATGGGCACATTTTTTGTGTATCAGTCAATGGATTTAATTCTAATTTAGATCTCTTCTGGGAGTTTAAACATCTGCCTTAATGAGTTAGCAGCGAGTTTAAAATAACTCTCAGCTCTGAGCCTCAGCTCTTGCTGTGCAGCCTGCAGTCGATGCCATAGGAAATCTTTGAGGAGAACAAAAGAGAGGCCACCAGCAGCCACCAGGTTCGGCAGGTTACGGTTACCGATGATGTCACTTCAATGTTATCATTTATCACTTTTTGGTATGAATTAGCATTAATCTCTGGTTTTAGGGCTCTAAGCAGTGTATCTATGTTGAGGGTCCCACTTGTATGGTGACCCGAAGAGAGGAGTGGCAGGTGTCCACCATGTGAACACCAGACTGGACGTTGCATCTTCAGTGGCTCAGTGACACGTCCCAGTATTCTTTCCAGCAGAGAGCTGCAGTAGTCCAGATGTGACAAAACCAAAGCTTGGACCAGGAGTTGTGTACTCTTGTTTGGTACGTTCTCATCTTGCTGACTTTGTAAAGAGTGAATCTATTAAACTGAGGGACCACCTGCAATAAGTACATTTGAATGAAGCGCCAGGGACTGAGGGGAAACTCTCACCTTTGTAGGGTGGTGACAGGTAGGTGGTACCGACCCTTAGGGGACAACCCACAAAACACAAAGCATCTAACAAAGGCATTGATACATAGACGATATCAAACATAAAGAAGACATGAAACAAATCAAGATTTGAACCCCAGCCAGGGAGGAACCCTGGCTGAAATATATAACAGTCCCAGGCCTGGTCAGAGTGTGTCACTGGGTGTGTCACTGGGGATATCACACTGTATTACAGCTTGTCACAGGCATGTGTCCCCTGACTGCCCCCAACTTGCAAAAATTAGCTGAAAATCACCAGAAAAGACATGAAGTGGAACAGAATGTTAATTAATAATTTCTGCCTTTTTTGCTATATTTCAGCCAGAACCATTCCCTGGCCATGGGGAGGGGTATGGGGGGGGGGGGGGGGGGGGGTTAAATGTTTTTATCTCCTTTTGGTTAATTTCTGATTGAAATTGACAGTTGACAGTCTCCTAAGCGCTCGTGTGTGACAATGTATAATGTAAAATATACCCCTTATAGTGAAGCACATATGCTGTATATTGAAACACATTTGATGTATAGTGTAACATGTCCAGTGTATAGTGAAACACATAAATTATATACTGAAATGCATACACCCCATAATAACAACAACAATGTTTACATCTATAGTACATTTTCAAACATAACATATAGTGCTCAAAGTGGTTTACAAGATGTTAAAGAAAAAGAAAATTGCAAGTAAAAAAATGAATAAATTAGAAATAAATAAGTGTTTGACTGAATAAGTGTGGCACTCCTTGTATATCTACAAAAGGATGAAGGTCCAAGTCTTTAGAGTCCTGGTGCTTCCTGTTTGTGAGACCTGAGATGAAGACTGGACTCCTTTGGTACTGTGTCTCTCCAGAAATTCCTTGGTTTGACTTTGTGTTGCTCATGGAGTCCCAAATGAGGCACATGACCTGAATTGTGAGGGAGCGTCAGTTACGGCATTACGGCCATGTGGTGCGATTACCTGAGGGCGACCCTCATTGTTGAGGATCCGGTTGACTGGACCAGGCCAAGGGGACACCCACGTAACACACAGATAGAGGGTCATTTCCAAAGGGTGGAACTGGGCCACGTGTCTACTTTGGGGGTTACCAACCAGGATCCTGAACTGTTTAATCATGAGGTGGGTGCAGCAGCGGGCGGTACCAGTGCTGGCTCCCCAACCTGACCTGTCCTGATTATATCTTTCTACACTTCTAACTTTTAGTTTTTTTGCATGTTTTGCAGTAGAAAGATGACATTTAATAAAAGTGTGTCTGTCTGCAGAGAGAGTGTCGCCCACGTCGAGAGGTTTACTCACCTCGGCAGTGACATTCATGATGGATTGGGAGAGCATGGGGGTTCAAGAGGTCGCTGGAAAGGGGTGTGTGGCGCTCTCGATATCTCTGAAAAAGGATGAAGGTCCAAGTCTTTGGAGTCCTGGTGATTCCTGTCTTGCTATATGGTTGTGAGACATGGACGCTATCCAGTGACCTGAGATGAAGACTGGACTCCTTCATGTGTGTCTCTTCAGAGAATCCTTGGGTCCCGCTGGTTTGACTTTGTGTTGCTCATGGAGTCCCGATTGAGGCAAATGACCTGCATTGTGAGGGAGCGTCAGTTACAGCACTATGGCCATGTGGCATGATTACCCGAGGGTGATCCTCATTATTGAGAACTGTGGAAGAAAGATGCCGAGGAAGACAGGAGTGCAATTAATCAATGTTAGTTTATTAAAAGAATTAATAAACAGGTGAGTAGCGAGTATGGAGCTTTCTGCTTGCAAGTCAGAAAGACTCTCACTTCCCCATCTTCAGGCTGCTTATATAGTTTTTTTTACCTCTCTGTGCCCTTTTCTAAAATATTTTTACACTTGCTTCAGTGCTTCCTCTTTGTGCAAGCTTTTTATTTTCTATGTCATCACATTTTTATTTTCTTTCCTAGACATAGAACAGTCTTTTACTAACGGTTGCTTTAAGGAAATTACAAAACATTCTTTTGTTCACAGTTGTCACCCTGCTTTAAATATTCTTGCTTACGCACACACCCTTATATTAGTCAATTGCTTGTATCAGTTGTGAAAAGGCGCTATATATATCTGCCCGACCCGACACCGATTGGACACGGGAGCCACGTATAAAATAAAAAGATTTTTTATTTTTCTTCAGCTGGAGGGCACGTCTTCCCCGTGTCCCCCAGCCACAATACAATCCCAAAGCACCAACACACAAAAGTAAAGCACTGTTTCTCTTTCTCCACCACTCCTCCCAGGCAACCTCGTCGTCGTCCTCCTCCTCCTCCCGATTCTCGTTCCTCGAGTGGTGGCTGCTGGCCCCTTTTATAGTTCACCCGGACATGCTGCAGATGCTTGATTGCCGAGTTCCGGCTACACTTCCGGGTGTGGTGAAAACACTGCCCTACAAGGGCTCAGGAGTTCCAGATGCAGTCCACCCTGGCGGTGCCTGCAGGACCCAACCGGGCTGCCCCCAACTCCAGTTCGCAGGGAGCCCTGTGGGAAACTGAGGCACCGCTCCAACCCAGGGGGACAGCCATCTAGCATCTAGAGGTAGGTATTGCACCATCCATAGCTGCTCTACCTGTGCATATAATGAAGGGGCATCCCAGCTGGTCATGGACCCCGGCCGTATGCCACACAGTATATCAATATCAGTACATTAGTAATACATATTTTGTAGCATTGTATTGTTTATTGTAGCTTCCACAGAACCCAAGTGGCTGGACCATGCCAAGGGGACGCCCACATAACACCTGGCTGTTGCAGATAGAGGATCATTTCCAGAGGGTGGGACTGGACTGTGTGTCTGCTTGGGGGGGTTACCAACCAAAAACCTGAGCCGTTTCATCATGTGTTGGGTGCGACAAAACTCTCATCTTTTTGACAAATGTGTGGTTGCTCGTGAAGTTCCAAATGAGGCACATTACCGGTATTATGAGGGAGTGTCAGTTACAGCACTATGGACATGTGGCACGATTACCCGAGGGTGATACAGGACCTGAGTGGCTGGACCAGGCCAAGGGGATGCCCATGTAACACATGATTGTGGCAGATACAGGGTAATTTCCAGAGGGTGGGACTGGACTGTGTGTCTGCCTGGGGGGGGATGCCAACCAGAAACCCAAGCCATTTCATTATGTGGTGGGTGTGAGAAAACTCTCATCTTTCTGCCGATTGGGTGGTTGGTCATAAACTTCCGAATGAGGCACATTACCGGTATTGTGAGGGAGTGTCAGTTACAGCACTACGGACATGTTGCACGATTATCCAAAGTTGATCCAGGGCCTGAGTGGCTGGACCAGGACAAGGGGATGCCTATGTAACACCTGGTTGCGGCAGATAGAGGGTCATTTCCAGAGGGTGGGTGTTTACCTGGGGTGTTGCTAACCAGGATGCCGAGCTGTTTCGTAGTGTGGTGGGTGTGGCAATGCGCTGTATCAGTGCAGGCTCCCCATCCTGACCTGACCTGAATGAATAAATAAATAAAGGAAACACCAAAATGATAAATTAAAGTAACACAATATGCTCTTAGACACCACAGATATGGGCTGACCTAACCCTAAACATTCAACAGAAACAGTAGAGTCCTTAACTGTTAATTACATTCCTACATTCATTTTAAAATTGCCTAATAATTCTAACAATAAGTCTGATGTTGTGGTCAGAGGGCTGAGGAGGACAGAAAAATAAAAACTCCAGCCGAAGAGTTGATGGAAAACATAAACCTGCAGGGGGTTCAAAGCTAACTGACTTCCCAGCACCCACCAGGCCTTCTATGAAACCTACACGTGACAAAGTCATTCATTGCCGTTATGACGCCCCGGTTTAGAATTTTGGAGCGTCGACACTTCTTTCAACTTCACTGGTGGGCTGCAGAGGACTTTTGATCAGATGGTGGGGATGCCATCGCAGAAGACCAGAAAAGCAGCCCTGCCGTTCGGGCCGTGGTGGTCCAGTCTTTATCATAGCCGAACTTGGTTATCGGCTAGCAGGGTCCACTCCAGAAGGCTCTTATTGTCACACTTCTGCTCACCTGGAGATGCACCAAAGTGTTCCTGATAGACTGCTGCAGATGTTTTATCTTGGGTTCCCATGGTGAACTTGCCCTTCATTGTCTAAGCAGCATCTTCGTCCTTGAGCTTGAGCTGAGAATGCAATAAATAAATAAATAAACGAGTCTCAAAATAATTTGCAGCTAACATGTTGGCCATGTGGCATTTGTCAGTTTGCTCTTGATGACCAGATGCTATGGAACTCGTTTCATTCCCACTCTGTTATTTTGTTTTTGCTTTTCTAATCGCTCGGCTTTGTCTTCCTCTCACTGTGTTTTCAACACACGGCTCCATCGACTGTGCACAGCTCGCCTTGGAAGTCAGCGAAGTCAAAGCAAGGCGCTTCATGTTGGGAACGATCGGCGAGGAGATGCCATTATCTGAAAAAGAAGAAAAGAAACACACAAAAAAACTCAGACATGGCTCTTTCTCCATAGCACACTGAGGACAGTTGGTTAGGGACTGTGCCATCTGTCTAGTCGTCCGTACATTTCAATGCCATTGTCACAGCTATTCAAAACTTGGCAGCGGGTCGTTGGCATCAGCCAGGTGGGAACTGAAAAAAAAAAAAATGGTAGCAGGGAGTTTTATTTTTTTTGGCTGCCAGTTTAATTTTTGTTTTGTTCCTTTCATTATCTAACACCCCAGGAAGTGATGTCACGCATATGTCGATGATTGACAGCCCCCGTGAAGAGGCCTCCTGAATGAACGTTGTCATGATTTTGCTTGGCCACCATCCCTATGCTTAGTTTTGTCCATTTTGGTTTGTTTATCTATCCATCCATTTACCAACCCGCCGAATCCGAACACAGGGTCACGGGGGTCTGCTGGAGCCAATCCCAGCCAACACAGGGCACAAGGCAGGAACCAATCCTGGGCAGGGTGCCAACCCACTGCAGTGGTTTGTTTATTATTTTCTTATACATTTTTTTTTTTTTTTTTATAGGTTGGGCGGCACGGTGGCGCAGTGAGTAGCGCTGCTGCCTCGCAGTTGGGAGATCTGGGGACCTGGGTTCGCTTCCCGGGTCCTCCCTGCATGGAGTTTGCATGTTGTCTGCGTGGGTTTCCTCCGGGCTCTCCGGTTTCCTCCCACAGTCCAGAGACATGCAGGTTAGGTGGATTGGCAATTCTAAATTGGCCATAGTGTGTGTTTGTGTGTGTCCTGCAGTGGGTTGGCACCCTGCCCGGGCTTGGTTCCTGCCTTGTGCCCTGTGTTGGCTGGGATTGGCTCCAGCAGACCCCCGTGACCCTGTGTTTGGATTCAGCGGGTTGGAAGATGGATGGATGGATGGATTTTTTTGGTTAAATCTTCCATCCAATTTATAAAGTGAATATATAAACAAGCTACCATCTGTGGTAATGAGCCTCACTGGCATTACCAGCAATTAAATAAAATTAGCTTAGTGTCCTCTGCAGTGGTAAGAGAGAGGCATTTGTTTGGGGAAAAAGGGACTAAAATGTATAAAGAAAGGAAACTTGCCTTTTTCTTTTCTTTTAGATAATGCAGAGAGACGTCTTTGCTGATGATAGATAGATAGATAGATAGATAGATAGATAGATAGATAGATAGATAGATAGATAGATAGATAGATAGATAGATAGATAGATAGATAGATAGATAGATAGATAGATAGATATGAGCGCCTTTTGGGGAGTGTCATGGCGGGTCTCATGTAGAGTGGAAAGGCGGCCCTGCCATTGACCGGCCGGGATGGCATTGTCTGACTTCCACTCGTGCGCATGCCTCCCGCGACCTCATAACACGAGAAGAGCAAAAGAAAGTGCGAAACGCCTTAATAATAGTTTGCCGCGGTTTAGAAAATGGATCCCGTATTTGCAGTTGTCTTGGCTGTAGCCCCAGGAAAGGAAAAGAAATGAAAAGTGCTTACTTTCACTTAATGCAGAAGCACAGTCCACGTCTCAAAGGCCGGCACAGGTACGCGCGCGCGCGCCGGTTGCTCGAATTTTTATTGACAGGAGGCACCACCTCTCGCAGACGCGTTCACGTCATCGCGTGCCAAAGGAGGGATGACGTAGAGTAGTTTAAATGGGAAAAGGGAATCACGGCCTATAGAGGGAGCTAGATCTTGCTAAAAGAAAGGACATCGATTTGAATTTACCAAGTACAGTAATCCCCCGCTACATCACGGATTTATTAATACTATTATTATTACTAGGGGGCTCCGCCCCCTGCTCACTTCGCTCGCCCACCCCCTCGTTTGGTAAACAATTTAAAGAGATTGTTATTTTCATGGGAATTGTTACATATGCATTATTTTCATTCTTACTTTAAAACTTTTGTAAAAACAATATTTGTCCATTATTTCCTGCCCCGGGCGTGGCTACATCTGTTTCTCGTGGGACTTATAAGGTTGTGAAGGGTGTCTCTGAAGGCACGCTAAAGAGATGCAATCGGTTCAGCTGGTGTCTTGCTGCTGCTGCTGCTGGCCAGCTGTGTGTTCTGCTTGTCGCGCTTTGCGTCAATCACTTAAAAGCCTGTACAGCAGCTGTCCTTTTCCCACTTCGCGTTTCTGCCGCTCGCTTTGTGATGGCTAAGCAGAAGTGGACAGATCAGCTACTGGCTTTGTGCTGCTTATGCCAAGATGCATGCCTGTTCTGTTTGCTCTGCGTGTTCTGAAGGAGTAGGAGGAGGAGTTGGGGGGGGGGGGTTGCGGGATAGTGTGACGGCTGAACGCACGCTAAGGAGAAATGCTCGGATCTGGTCACGATCGCTTCGCTCGTGAAGTTAAAATGTTTTATACTAGAGAGATGTTACTACACCCTGCCCGGGACTGGTTCCTGCCTTGTGCCCTGTGTTGGCTGGGATTGGCTCCAGCAGACCCCCGTGACCCTGTGTTCGGATTCAACGGGTTGGAAAATGGATGGATGGATGGTTATTGGTGCAGTGTTTATTTTTGTATATACACTTTTTTTTCTATATTTTGAATATTTTTGGGTGAATCCTGTACTATACACTGTTTGAAGGTGCAGCTTCTGACTTTGTTAAATGGTGCGACTCAAACCACCTACAACTGAACACCAGCAAAACCAAGGAACTGGTGGTGGATTTTAGGAGGCCCAGGCCCCTCATGGACCCCGTGATCATCAGAGGTGACTGTGTGCAGAGGGTGCAGACCTAGAAATACCTGGGAGGGCAGTTGGATGATAAACTGGACTGGACTGCCAATACTGATGCTCTGTGCAAGAGAGGACAGAGCCGACTATACTTCCTTAGAAGGCTGGCGTCCTTCAACATCTGATGCTGCAGATGTTCTATCAAATGGCTGTGGCGAGCGCCCTCTTCTACATGGTGGTGTGCTGGGGAGGCAGCATAAAGAAGAGGGACGCCTCATGCTTGAACAAACTGCTGAGGAAGGCAGGCTCTATTGTAGGCATGGAGCTGGACAGTTTGACATCTGTGGCAGAGCGACGGGCGCTGAGCAGACTCCTGTCAATAATGGAGAATCCACTGCATCCACTGAACAGGATCATCTCCAGACAGAGGAGCAGCTTCAGCAACAGACTGCTGTCACCGTCCTGCTCCACTGACAGACTGAGGAGATCATTCCTCCACCACACTATGTGACTCTTCAATTCCACTTTGGGGGGTAAACGTTAACATTATACAAAATTATTGTCTGTCTGTATACCTGCATTGTTATCACTCTTTAATTCAGCGTTTCTCAACCTTTAAGTATTTGTGACCTGAGTTTTCATAACAGTTTTAATCGCACCCCCCTAAGGTTATTTTGAAAGGAGCCCACTAATACCAATTTGTTCTTTTTTCATTAATGATATATCATAGATGCATATTTTATTATACCTACTTAACTTTTATCGACATTTATCTAACTCTATATTTATTTTTCTAGTATCAGAATGTAGTTTAAGTTAGTTTGTTTTGGTTTCAATAGATGTATTTTTCATATTTTCAATTCTTGTTTTCTTTTTTTCACATCTTTGTGCCCCCCTTTTATATATATTTATATATATATATATATATATATATATATATATTGTGGTGAACAGCCTGCAGCTCATCCTGGCTGGGGTGTCCCTGAGATGGAAGGATGGGAGAAGCTTTTCCAGGACACTGCCTCCCCTAAAACACTAGATGGCAGTGGAGTGTAACGGTGCCCCAGATTCCCACAGGGCATCTAAAGAATCTGTTCTGTTTGTGCCTTTGTGTCTGGGGGTTCTGGGTGCTGCAGCCCCCCCTGGTGGTCACACTATCTATCTATTATATGGTGCCGTTCACATCTATCTATCTATCTATCTATCTATCTATCTATCTATCTATCTATCTATCTATCTATCTATCTATCTATCTATCTATCTATCATATAGTGCCTTTCACATCTATCTATCTATCTATCTATCTATCTATCTATCTATCTATCTATCTATCTATCTATCTATCTATCTATCTATCTATCTATCTATCTATCTTGCCGTTCATGCCTGTCTATTTGTCTGTTAAGACTTCATATGATATAGCGCCTTTCATTTCTATCTTTTCACACACACACATACACGTTCACTCCTGGTTGTCCAAAGGTCAGGTGCCCATTACCTCAACGTGCTTTTCTTTGACGAGCAGCAGAGACGCAGACACAGCATGCCAACGGCGCACAGAGTTTAAAACCTGGGACCTCTTGTGCTGCGAGGCTGCCTTCCCAAATGCTCTCCCCTCCAAATATGACTAATGTAATGAATTTCTCTCTTAGTCACTCTATGAGAGCACTTTGTGTGGCAGGCTGTATATAAATTATGTGTACTTGTAAATAAATGTGTAAGTGAAAGTGTAACAGCGCCGAGCCCAAAATGTGTTGTATGAAATGACACTTACTATGGCAGTCACTGTATTTGTTAAATGTGGTGGTGCCCCATCAGATGATGTCTAACGAGTGAGTCAGCGAGGGGCCCTTTTGTTGCCTGTGTGGCCCTGCTGCCTATGGAGGACCACTGGTGCTCACTTCGGGCCCTGCCGACACGAGCCAGATCAGCACACAGATAGAGGGCCATGGCGAGTGTGTGTGCAGCTCGGCTGCCTGCTTCTTCTCACTGTGTTTAGCATTTAATTAAAATCGTCAAAGACTTTGTGTTCTTCACTTCTTCCCCAGGGCCCCCCCCATCTCCTCTGCAGGTAGAATATAAACACATATGCTGCAGCAGAAGCACTGTGCGAAGAGACGCAGGCAGGTTAATCCGAAATCTTTTGGCTAATCTTTAAAGTCGCTGGGAATTTAAGAGAAGATGTTTGACTAACATCAGACAGCTGGAAGGCATTTTGGAACTAAACACTCTGGCGTTCCCTCAGACTCCACCATGCTGTCTTCTGTAGCCTGAATATGCAGCCTGTGCTGTCCACACAGATGACATTGAGAATATGTGTGCAATGCCTAAGTCCTCCTCTAGGGGCATTAGTGAGTCAACATGCACAACTACATTGTTTTGGGGGTCCCTTTATGTTACTAATACTGCAAAGGTAAACTTTTATACTTTTATCTTCAGGCTGTGCCTCCAGGGTTACAGATGTTTGGTGGGACATTTTACTGTGAAAGACAGTTTACGAATTAAAAACAAATGACTAGACGTTTCTCTAAGGTGCATTGTTACAGTATTCACAATCGTACTGATACTGTAGTGATGTGCAGTGTTTGCCAACACTGACCCAACTGGTTTTTGCTCTTTTTTGGTAGCTCAATATCCATAGAAAGCAGGCTCTTCTACAAATCCCACTGCTAACACCAATATGGAGCTCATTCATGGTGCTCATTTCATTGCTCACAAGGTAGCTCACTATGTTTTGAAGGATTGCTCCTGCCACACTAGAATGTTTGTGCCAAAGTCACCCTTTTTATTGGCTCTCCTACCACTAGAATCCCTGAAGTTTACGAACAAAGTCATAATCCCGGGCCACCTTAAATTCCTTATCACTTCTCCATCAGCGTCTTTTATTTTGTCACTGTGTCAATCAGCACAAGCAGCCTGCTGTCCCATCTCACTCAAGTTGGGCAAACACTTCTCCCAGCTAAAGTCTTGTTAATCTGGGTGTGAAGTGCCTGGAGTTGTAGGGGGTAAATAATACAAGGTGAGTCAAAATCATGTTTACTCTAATGGATTATTTTTCTTCTGCAGATAGACGTACACCATGGGTGACAGATTAACACTAGAGTGGCTGCAAGCTTGACGGAAGTGTATCGTTTCGGCGACAGTAGTTCGTCAAAAGTCTTGCGGAACGATTTGCAGGACAAAACCCACCAAGCTGTTTAACGATTTTTCATGTCTACGCAAAGTTTGTGAAGACTGGATCGGCAGCAGACAACTACCAAGGAAATACAGGACGGCCCAGAAGAGGTAGAAGTGAATTGAACATTGCTGTTGTGCAGCAAGCCATATTTCAGAGTCCATCAAAATCGACCAGATGGTGCAGTTTGGAAACAGGGATTCTGCAAAAAACAATGTGGCGAACCTTGACACCTGTACCACATCCAAGTCGTCCAAGCTTTGACAGTGGCGCAAAAGCGTCTTCGTGTGGAATCCCAAAATGACCAATATCCAAACCAATCCAATTGTTTCCGCCATTCAAATGTTAACAAAATTTTGACTCAACCTGTATATCGTGCAATACGAAAGAACACAGTCCATAAAATCAAAAAGAGTTGGGGAATAGTCCCGTATAATGTCCAGCAGGCTTTATAGAATTAATAATGAGAGTGATCAAAAACCAAAGCATTTGACATCAGACAGCTGTAAAATGACAACATTTATACAGAAATAATGGTGGTTGGAAATAAGGTGGCAGGAGATGACGTCAAAGCTGTTGGACGGAAGTGACGTCATTGTGAAGAAACCAGAAGTGATATCATCCACGGGAACGCAGAAGTGATGTCATCATCAGAATCCAGAAGTGACATCATTGGGAAAGGAACCGGAAGTGATGTCATCCACGGGAAAGCAGAAGTGAGGCTGGGTGGCCATTTTGTGAACCCGGAAGTATTGCAGGTGAATTATTTTTCTTCTGATGACAAAGAGAGAGAGACGTTAGTACCGTAAATCAACCCTTCATCTTGCGATATTTCACTCACCTCGTGGAATGTTGACTGCCTCCTAAGCGCACGTGTGTGACAATCGTTATTTGGAATGCATGCATTTCATGTGTGTTGCATGTCTACAATGATCTGGGTAAACTGTAGGATGACAGGAAATGCGAGGCAAGAAATGCTGAAAACATAACTAAAAAAGAAACTTTTTTCTAGGGCTGGGTAAGTTAACGCGTTATTATAGCGTTAATGCATTAATTAATTAACACCGACAATCATTTTATCATGCGTTAACGTAGTTTTTGTTATTATTATTATTTTTTTTGAAAGCTTCAGTCTCGCTAGGGATTTGATAATGATTCAATCTCGCCAGCTAGTAGGACTTCCAACTGACCTGGAAATACTTCCATCAGGCTATGCCCTGGCACCGAACGTACTCCCAGGTCCAAGATAAAAGGAGCCAGAGTTGGGAGGAAGCAGATGAAGCCTGCCTGGAGGAACGGAGATGTGGAGAAAGATATTGGATGATTGTTTATGTGTACTTGTATCATTTGGAGACCTTTTGTAAAGTATTCTTAAGATTAAAACCTTTTATTTATACAGAGACTTTATGTTCTGTATGTGCCTTTGTGTCTGGGGTTCTGGGTGCTGCAGCCCCTCACGGTGGTCACACTATCTATCTATTATATGGTGCCTTACACATCTATCTATCTATCTATCTATCTATCTATCTATCTATCTATCTATCTATCTATCTATCTATCTATCTATCTATCTATCTATCTATCTATCTATATGTAGATAGATAAATTAGAAATCCACTACATAATAGATAGATAGATAGATAGATAGATAGATAGATAGATAGATAGATAGATAGATAGATAGATAGATAGATAGATAGATAGATAGATAGATAGATAGATAGATTAGAAATCCACTACATAATAGATAGATAGATAGATAGATAGATAGATAGATAGATAGATAGATAGATAGATAGATAGATAGATAGATAGATAGATAGATAGACATGAAAGGCACTATATGATAGATAGATAGATAGATAGATAGATAGATAGATAGATAGATAGATAGATAGATAGATAGATAGATAGATAGATAGATAGATAGATAGATAGATAGATAGATAGATAGACAGACATGAAAGGCACTATATGATAGACAGATAGATAGATAGATAGATAGATAGATAGATAGATAGATAGATAGATAGATAGATAGATAGATAGATAGATAGATAGATAGATAGATAGATAGATAGATAGATAGATAGACATGAAAGGCACTATATGATAGATAGATAGATAGATAGATAGATAGATAGATAGATAGATAGATAGATAGATAGATAGATAGATAGATAGATAGATAGATAGATAGATAGATAGATAGACATGAAAGGCACTATATGATAGATAGATAGATAGATAGATAGATAGATAGATAGATAGATAGATAGATAGATAGATAGATAGATAGATAGATAGATAGATAGATAGATAGATAGATAGATAGATAGATAGAGTGTGGGTGTCATGGAAGACAGATGGGAATCCCAGTCCCACCTGCAAGCTGAAAGATGCCATGGGATGGACGAGCAGACGCTAGGGACCAGGAGTAGCTCCATCCCTCTCCAAGCCTTAGGTGGTCCACTGGAGGCATCCCAGCTTGGACACCCACAGGAGTTCATTGGAAAGTGGAGTCCAGCAGTGTCTGGGTGCCACAACAGGTTGCTGTCAGGGGAGGACCACCCTTTGGTCTCAGACAACCTGGAAGTGCTCTCCACAGGTCATGCCAGGTCACCAGCAGTCATTCCAGGTCCAGCATAAAAGGGGCTCGCTGCCTTACCTCGAGAAGTCAGATTCGTGAGGTGGGGGGTGACACTCAGCTGGAAGTGGAAGGTGAAGAATGAGACTCATTGTTTTGTGCAATGAGCAGCTGTACCTTATTGTGTAAATTGCTTGGTGAATTAAAAATCTATGATTTGAACCCGTGATCGTGTTGGGCATTATTGGGTTTGGAGTTTGGGGCTCGCGTGTGCCCTCTACTGGTAACAATAGTATATATTTTTTTTTTCTCTCTCATATTTTTCTTATTTACGGAGTTATATGGGTCGATGGGAGGGGGGGGGACTTCAATCTCATTAGATATGTCTGTCCCACTGTTGTGTCTTTGTCAAATGATTAAAATTTGATTTAAGTATAAAAGATGGTGTAAAGTGTCTAGTGCTGACATGCAAGGTGCTATATATAATAGGAATGTAAATTAAATTATTATTATCATATTAAATTTATAAATGTGTGCTGGTGCCCTGGGCCTGTAATCTGCTTAGAGTGCCATAAGAGCCTCAACTGAAATTGTCGCAGAGGAAAAAAAAAAATCCCATTAGTGTGAGCCTCTGGTTAAAAAAAAAAAAAACGAAGCAGGAAACAAACAATAAAATAAAATTACAGCAGCGACAAGGGCACAATGGGCATTCAAATGACCCAAAGCGCGGCGAGAGCACAGGTACTTACTAACTCAGTGGGATTCTGGTGCCAAATCAACTGATAAGCACCCACCGGCAGAAAATTGCACCTTCACACCTGATTAGAATATCATCCAGCTGTTCGGAAAAATTGAAAGGACCGACTGCTGAACCGCCGAGCTGCACAGCGTGCCGGTTTAACACTTGGCTGCCCTGCTCCGAGTCTGATGAGATGCTCTTGTCGATGGCAGGCCAGCATACAGAGGAGTAATGACTAGTAGGAACAGCAGGGTGGCACAGTGTGTAGTTCATGCATCAATATCTCAGAGCCAGAGATCCCGGGGGTCTGTTCTGATTACCTCGGGGTCACGATCAGTGCCGTCTTAACGCATGGGCACACTGGGCAGTTACCCCTGGCCCACGAGAATAGGGGCCCCATGCTAATCTATGAAGTTTGTGACTTGCTGAGTGGTTGTGTGGGTAGGGGCTCCCAGTGCTCTGCTTTGCCCTGGGGGGCCTATAATGCTGTTAAGACTGCCCTGGTCACGGTCAGTGCTCACCTGTACTTTATCTCTTTAGTGACCACGTTGTAATAAATAATTTCATTCGAAAAAACTTCACAAAGAGTTGGGGAACCGCCGCGTATAATGCCCGTCGGACGTGGTGAAGATCTGAATGAAAACCGGTCAAAAAACCAAAGCATTTGACAAAGTGTAGAGGAGCCACATAAGTGTTGTTGTTTATTGTGTTTGCACCCTGTCGCATCTCGTCACATCAGTATGTGTTTGTTTAAAGGGTCGACCGTTACAAAAGTACAGAGCTGAAATGAGGATTTATATACAAAAATGGCAACGGGAGGTGATTTGGCAGGAAATGGCACCAATACAGAGAGACGGAAGTGATGTCGTCACGGAAGGGACCAAAAAGTGACGTCATCCATGGGAGCCGGAAGTGACGTCAACATAGCAGAGCCGAAAATGACATCATCGATAGGAGCCGGAAGTGACGTCATCCATGGGAGCCGGAGGTGGCGTCACCATGGCGGAGCCGACAATGACGTCATCAATAGGAGCCGGAAGTGACGTCATCCATGGGAGCCGGAGGTGGCGTAACCATGGCGGAGCCGAAAATGACGTCATCAATAGGAGCCGGAAGTGACGTCATCACAGTGGGACTGGAAAAGTGACGCCATGCATGGGAACTGTAAGTGACGTCATCATGCTAGGACTGTAAAAGTGACATCATCCATAGGAGCCGTAAGCGGGATTGTTGTGGAGTGGCCATTTTGTGAAACCGGAAGTACTGAAGGTAAGTGCATGAGTTTGTTATCTTTCTTCTTTTGCTCTGTTGGAAGAGAGAGAGAGAGAGAGAGGTGTTGGTATCCTGAATCAACCCTTCATCTGGTGGTAGATCACTCACCTTAGGGCTTGTTGGCTACCACCCAAGCACACGTGTGTGACCGCGTGTTCTCTCTCTTTGTCACCTTTCCTATTTCCTCAGTAAGGTGTGGGTTTCTACTACGCTGAAATGCTACATTGGGCCTACTGTGTGCCTGTGGGCTCTCAGGTAGTGGAGGACCCTTACGAGGATCAATAAAGTCACTTCCGGGGGCCCTCTGGAAGTCCCGTCTCTTCATAATCCGCCAAGACGGCTGAACGTTTTTGAGTCTTGAAGCCACATCAGCCCACATAATCACTGAGATTTCCGACTAACATGCCGCCATGGTTGGCTAAAATCACTGTTTTTCGATTTCTTTCCTTTTCATTTCTTTATTAGCCTTGCTGCTCATAAATGAGGGTCTTGGTGAGACCCCCAACAATTTGATGGACTGGTCCAAGGAGTCTTCCTGAAATTGTGCCTGATGTTTGCTTTGATAGGTTCCGTCTAACCCGCCGACCTTGTTCTGGATAAGCAGGTTAAGAAGTTGGTGGATGGATTGATTTTTCACAGTTTCCTCTTCATGGGAAATTGTCACCACCCAGTGCAGGTAGTACAGGGTGAGCCAAAAAGACGTACCACATTTCAAGCATTTATTCTACAAAAACACTGCAAGATCAAATAAATGTCATTACAACACAGGAAAGGGTATATAGAATTGATTTGTTTTTCACTGTGTTTTAACAATGACATCTTCAAGGTGGTGGCCATCATTAGCGAGACGATTTCTGAACTTTCACATGTCTCGTTCGGCAATTTCAAGGGGAATAGCTGTGAATACCGTCCTTGAGGGCTTCCAGGTTTTGAGGTGGGTGTGTGTATACCTTCGATTTGGGATAGAAATCGCACGGAGCAAGATCAGGCGAACGTGAAGGCCACCCGACATCGCTGCCTATGGAGATCAGCATGGATCATGCATGGATCTCCTCTGTATGAGCTGTTGCTCCATCCTATTGTAACCAGGCATCCACCACATCCATTTCTTCCAGTTGGGGGCAGCAAAAAGTTCTGTAGCATTTCAATGTAATGTTCTGAAGTGACGGTAACTGTTGCCCCCCCCCCAAAAAAAAGTAAGGGCCTACAATGTCAAATTCTGCAACGGCACACCAAACTGTAATACGTATGTTCACTGTGTGGGGGTCTCTGATGAAGTTCATGAAAGTTTTGAGAAAGTTTTGCTTATTTACGCAACCATTCAAATGGAAATGTACCTCATCGCCGCACATGGCATCTCGATGAAAGGTTGGCAGAATGTTGGCACACAACTCTCTACAGCTCTCCGTGTCTCTCTCAGTGAGTTACAGCACTGCCATAATTTTGTATGGATGGAAATTAAGGTCTTCATGCAAAATCAAAGACATGCTGGAAACGCCTTAGCTGACATCTAGAAGACTGCAAAATGGATGCCTATACAGCTTGGATGTTTTCAGTCTGAGGACGGCCTGAAGATTTTCTGTTCAGTGTTGTACCTGTCTGTCAAAATTTAGCCACCCACTGCAGAATTGTTTTCCATGCATCTTAATGCATAAATAAATGGATGGAATTATTAAGGAGAAGATTAAGTAGCACATGGCAAGGAATGGGCAGTCTGAAAATCGAGAGTCCACCTTATGAGAAGGATTTAGGAGTCGTAGTGGACTCTAAGCTATCAACTGCCAGACAGTGTTGAGAAGTCATTAAGAAGGCTCACAGAATGTCAGGTTGTATAGCGCCTTGACGTGTGGAGTACAAGTCACAGGACGACCTGCTCAAGCTTTATAACACACTGGTGAGGCCTCATCTGGAGTCCTGGGTGCAGTTCGGGTCTCCAGGCTACAAAAAGGACATAACAGCACAAGAAAAGGTCCAGAGAAGAGCAACTAGGCTGATTCAGGGCTACAGGGGATGAGTTAGGAGGAAATATGAAAAGAGCTGAGCCTTTACAGGAGATGAAGAGGAGACCTGACTGAAGTGTTTAAACTTATGAAGGGAATTAGTCCAGTGGAGCGAGACTGTTATTTTAAAATGAGTTCATCAAGAACACGGGGACACTGTTGGAAACTTGGGAAGGGGAAATTTCACACAAACATTAGGACGTTTTTCTTCACACAGAGAACTTGGAATAAGCGACCAAGTAGTGCGGTAGTCAGGAGGACTTTAAGGACTTTCAAAGCTCGAATTGATGATATTTTAGAACAATTAAGTGGAGAGGACTGGCAAACTTTATTAGGATAAATGGCCTGTTCTTGTCTAAAATGTTTCTGATGTTCTAATCACAGTGATGAGTCCTTCATTTCCAGACAGGTTCTGTGGAGGTCATCAAGACTGACCATTGGGCTCTTGGTCACCTCTCTTGCCAAGACCCTTTCTCCCCTGATTGCTCTTATTAGCAGGAGTCATGGGTATTCTAAACGTCTTCTTGCATTTCACAATTATGGAGGCCATTGTGATCTTGAGGACCTTCAAGGAAGAAGGAGTTTGTGTGTCCTGTCTCTGATCTGTCCTGTCCTGCCTCTGAGCTCTGCAGACCGTTTTCTTAGCCCTCATGGCTTGGTCTTTACTCAACTGTGGGGTCTCCTATAGACAGCTGGGTGCCTTTCCTCATCAGGTCCAGTCATCGAATTTACCACAAGTGGACTCCAAACAAGGTGTAGAAACATCTCAACAGGGATCAACAGAATGGGATACACCAGACCCAAAGTTCAAGGGTCACAGTTCTGAAAACTTCTCTCCATGTGAGATTTCAGTTTTATTTCTTATTTCCAATAAATTTGCACACATTTTTAAAAATCATATTTTCATTTGTTATTCTAGGGCAGTGGTTCCCAAACTCTGTTTTTGTTCCAACCAGCTTCCATTTTTCATTAGACTCTTATCCTAATTACGTGAGTCCTTATTTCTCAGTTTCTGTGTGTGTTTTGGAATCAATGTAGAAATTACAAACTAAGTTTGGTCGATTTTGATTAAAATGTAATAAGCAGTTATATGGGGAATATGTACCGTATATACTCACGTATAAGTTGGGTCTTGAAACACGATCATTAAATCAAACTCTGACTTGTATGTGCAATTACCAATTTCTTTCACCACTTCAATGACTTTTAATTTAAAACCAGCTTCATATTTTCTTCTGATTGCAGATAAGGGATGATCTTATGATAAAGGTGTATGAGGGTGTGAGATACAAAAAACATAAAACAGTGCAAACGTTACTTCAGAATAGTTCGGGTATCACCGTGTGGTCACATAGGCACAACAGAGAGAAAACAAGGACGTGTGCTTCGTGGTTACTCTCTCAGGTGGATGTTAGCATATCGTAATCTCTTGGACAAATAGGGTAAGTTTTCCACATTCGACTTATACAACCGACATTATAAAACACCAGAAATTATACGGTAAAATCAAGCCCTGACTTATCCGCGGGAGAACTTACAGTTAGGTCCATAAATATTTGGACAGAGACAACGTTTTTCTAATTTTGGTTCTGTGCATTACCACAATGAATTTGAAATGAAACAACTCAGATGCTGTGTGTGAGCTGGCACCCTGCCCGGGGTTTGTTTCCTGCCTTGCGCCCTGTGTTGGCTGGGATTGGCTCCAGCAGACCCCCGTGACCTTGCAGTGAGGATATAGCGGGTTGGATAATGGATGGATGGATGGACAACTCAGATGCAGTTGAAGTGCAGACTTTCAGCTTTAATTCAGTAGGGTGAACAAAACGATTGCATAAAAATGTGAGGCAACTAAAGCATTTTTTGAACACAATCCCTTCATTTCAGGGGCTCAAAAGTAATTGGACAAATTAAATAACTGGATATCAAATGTTCATTTCTAATACTTGGTTGAAAACCCTTTGCTGGCAATGACAGCCTGAAGTTTTGAACTCCTGGACATCACCAGATGTTGGGTTTCCTCCTTTTTAATGCTCTGCCAGGCCTTTACTGCAGCGGCTTTCAGTTGCTGTTTGTTTGTGGGCCTTTCTGTCTGAAGTTTAGTCTTCAACAAGTGAAATGCCTGCTCAATTGGGTTAAGATCAGTTGACTGACTTGGACATTCAAGAATGTTCCACTTCTGGGTTGTTTTGGCTGTATGTTTTGGGTCATTGTCCATCTGTATCATGAAACTGGAAGCCATGCACGCCCAAGCCATCACACTGCCTCCCTCCACCGTGTTTTACAGATGATGTGCTATGCTTTGGGTAATGAGCTGTTCCACGCCTTTTCCATACTTTTTTCTTGCCATCATTCTGGTAGAGGTTGATCTTGGTTTCATCTGTCCAAAGAATGTTTTTCCAGAACTGTGCTGGCTTTTTTAGATGTTCTTTAGCAAAGTCCAATCTAGCCTTTCTATTCTTGAGGCTTATGAGTGGCTTGCACCTTGCAGTGCACCCTCTGTATTTACTGTTATGCAGTCTTCTCTTTATGGTAGACTTGGATATCGATACGCCTACCCCCTGGAGAGTGTTGTTCACTTGGTTGGCTGTTGTGAAGCCATGGAAATGATTCTGCGATCATCCACCACTGTTGTCCTTTGTGGACGTCCAGGTCTTTTTTGCGTTGCTGAGTTCACCAGTGCTTGCTTTCTTTACCCGGATGTACTAAACTGTAGATTTTGCCACTCGTAATATTGTAGCAATTTCTCAGATGGGTTTTTTCTGTTTTCACAGCTTAAGGATGGCTTCTTTCACCTGCATGGAGAGCTCCTTTGACCGCATGTTGTCTGTTCACAGCAAAATCTTCCACATGCAAGCACCACACCTCAGATCAACTCCAGGCCTTTTATCTGCTTAATTGATAAGGACATCACGACGGACTTGACAACACCTGCCCATGAAATAGCCTTTGAGTCAATTGTCCAATTACTTTTGAGCCCCTGAAATGAAGGGATTGTGTTCAAAAAATGCTTTAGTGGCCTCACATTTTTATGCAATCGTGTTGTTCACCCCACTGAATTAAAGCTGAAAGTCTGCACTTCAACTGCATCGGAGTTGTTTCATTTAAAATTCATTGTGGTGATGTACAGAACCAAAATGAGAAAAAAGTTGTCTCTGTCCAATTATTTATGGACCTAACTGTAAATGCGAGTATATACGGTATGTATGTTCACCCACACCTTATGAAAACTGGATGTAGCACCTTGCTAATCTGTTAATGGCTTCCAGCACAGCGGGCATGACGGAGTGAAGCTTGGCTACGATATTCCTGACCCATCAGCCAGTTCACTGAGAAGTGACAATAACTCGCCAATGTAAACTGACAGAGCTATGACTAATTTCTATCAGTTTGTGACCGGTTCCACTCGAGGAAATAAAAAGCTGGGCCTGCAGTATTCAAACATTAAACATGCCTTTAAATGTAAACTACTGGCACCTTTAGGCAGATCTGACCACAACCTGATTCATCTAATTCCTAACTGCAAGCCTGTTATTTACCATATATACTCCCGTATAAGTCGGTCTTGAAACAAGAAAGAAATGCGGCATTTAATTTTTTTATTTTTGTTTTATATCTTCTTGCCTGCTCCAATTTCGCATTGAATTTTGCTGCAGCTGCACAGTTACCAATTTCTTTCACCACTTCAATGACTTTATTTTGAAACCAGCTTCATATTTTCTTCTGATCGCAGATAAGGGATGCTCTTATGATAAAGGTGTATGAGGGAGTGAGATACAAAAAACACAAAAACAGTGCAAACGTCACTTCAGAATAGTTTGGGTATCACCGTGTGGTCACATAGGCACAATATATAGAAATAAAAAGGCCGTGTGCTCCGTGGTTACTCTCTCAGGTGGGAGTTAGCATATCGTAATCTCTTGGACCAATAGCGTCAGTTTTCCACATTCGACTTATACGACTGACATTATAAAATACCGGAAATTATATGGTAAAAATCAAGTGCTGACTTATTAGCAGGAGAACTTAAATGCGAGTATATACGCTAGTTGTTAATGGTATTTTCAACCTAATTTTTCTTCTGCTTTTTCAGGTGTTCTGGTTATTTCTGGTTATTTACTAATTAGCATACTAATTAACTGAAGTCGTTGCTGCTTTCATCATCCCGGGTGTCTGCTATGCTGGTTGTTAATTGTCACTATTAGGGTTACATGAAGGGAGCAAAAATAATAGGAAAAGAACAAAGGAGAGTTAAGCATTTATATCTTTGGAAAAAAAATACAAATATTTCTAAATCTATACTAATAAAAGGCAAAGCCCTCACTGACTCACTGACTGACTGACTGACTGACTCATCACTAATTCTCCAACTTCCCGTGTAGGTGGAAGGCTGAAATTTGGCAGGCTCATTCCTTACAGCTTACTTACAAAAGTTAGGCAGGTTTCATTTCGAAATTCAAAGCGTAACGGTCATAACTGGAACCTCTTTTTTGTCCATATACTGTAATGGACTGCAGCTCGCTGGCCGTGGGAGGCGGAGTTGCGTAGCGTCATCACGCCTCCCACGTAATCACGTGAACTGACTGTGAACGCAGTACGTACAAAACAAGGAAGAGCCCCAAAGAGCGCTGAAGAAAACATTCATTACACAATTGAGAAGGCAGCGAAACAATAAGAAGCGAAGCGCGGTGTACACCGTAAGTTTAAATTAAGTTTATAGAAACTCTCCCGCTGCCGTTTGCAATACCATATTTGCGAGATACAAGTTTAATGAGAAGACACGAGGTATAAACGAGATTTGGATCACTTTGTAACGGAGTTAAAATTGCTGTAGAGAGAAACTTTGAAGTGCCGGGTCTTAGCTAACATTAAATAAAGCCGTGGACATCGCAACATCACACAAGAGAGCGGCTCACGTGAACTGACTGAACGCAGCACGTCGGAAACAAAGCACCCTGTAAACCTAAAGTTTAAATTAAGTTCATAGACCTACAAAAGGTTGCCATTGATTTCAGTCAAGATTGCTTTTCTCCTGTACAACTATACGTTGCATTCTCAAGAGTGAGCTTGCACGGCTTGGTCATTTTACAACCGGAGTGCTAAACTGACAACGTGGTATACAAAGAGAACTATAACAATCGTAATATGTATATATATATATATATATATATATATATATATATATATATATATAGACATATATAGATATGTATATATATATGTGTATATATATATAGATATGTATATATATGTGTATATATATATATATATGTAGATATGTATGTATATATATATATATATATATATGTAGATATGTAAATATATATATGTATATATATATGTGTCTGTGTGTGTATGTATGTATGTATGTGTGTATATATATATATGTATGTATGTGTATATGTATATATGTATATGTGTGTGTGTATGTATGTGTGTATATATATGTTGATATGTGTATATATATGTATATATGTGGATGTGTATATGTATATATATATATATATGTATATATGTGTATATGTAGATATGTGTATATGTAGATATGTATATATATATATGTATATGTAGATATATGTTTATGTGTGTCTGTGTGTGTATATATATGTATATGACAGCAACACTCATAACAATGACAACACAATTACATTGACAATCATGTTACGTTATTTTTAAAATGTTTCCTTTTCTTTTTCATAACCTCTTTAACACACTACTTCTCTGCTGCGAAGTGCGGGTATTTTGCTAGTGTCTTATAAATGTAAAAACCATACTGATGTGTTTAACTGAATGCAAAATAAGAGAATAGTAAAAAAGACCAGCTAATTAAATGAGATCATTTGTTATCGATTATTATCACAGATTGTGAATCTGATTGGGACAAAAAACCTGCAGCCCCAGGGCGTCCCCCAAGACCGAGTTTGGGAAGCACTGTTCTAGGGCAATGGTTCTCAATCTGTGGGGCAGGCCCCCCTAAGTGGGGAGCGACGTAACAAAACTTTGGGGGGGCACGAAGATGTGAAAAAAAGAAAACAAGAATCAAAAATATGTAAAATACATCTATTAACAAATTAACTTAAACTACATTCTGATACTAGAAAAATAAACATAGAGTTAGATAAATGTCGATAAAAGTTTAGTAGGTATAATAAAATATGCAACTATGATATATCATTAATTTAAAAAGAACTAATTAGTATTAGTGGGCTCCTTTTAAAAAAACGTTAGGGGGGTGCGATTAAAACTGTTATGAAAACTCAGGTTGCAAATACTTTAAGGTTGAGAAACACTGAATTAAAGAGTGACAACAATGCAGGTATACAGACAGACAATAACTTTGTATAATGTTAACGTTTACCCCCCAAAGTGGAATTGAAGAGTCGCATAGTGTGGTGGAGGAACGATCTCCTCAGTCTGTCAGTGGAGCAGGGTATTACATGTTGCTTGATGAGGAGATAAAGGAGTTCACGTTATTTTAATACAAAGCTGTAAAATGGCAAGTTATATTAAATAAAAAATTAAGACGTCTGAATGCGCAAAAAATCTGAACCGACACCCAATCAGTGGGTGCCACATCCATCCATTCACAGAATTAAAAGGAAATCCTTGCACCCACCTGGCATTTAGACGACAGCCTTACTGTTGGCTCTGAAGAAAATTCCCCTCACAGTTAGAAGAAATAAAGGAAAAAAAGACTTAAACTGAAAAGACGGAATCCTTTTGGCTTCTGGATTTCCCCGGAGGGTGAACAGATGCACTTTGATTTTTGCCCAGAGGGGAATATTTCTCTTCCAGCTCCTGTATGCTGTTTCTCTGCTCTTTGATTTGCTCTTCAGGCCCGCGTGTACCTGTGTCTGCTGCCAAGGCTGGTGAGCCTGCATGGACTCTTCTAGTAGGTGACCCTACGTCTCTTCTTGAGATGCCCACTCCTGCTGCCCTCGCCCCTTCTGAGCTGCCTGACCTGGATACCTGAGGATCCTGCTCTTGATCCTTGCCCAGTGCCTGAGGCAGTTGCCACCATCTCAGTAACTGAAGTTTCTGACCCTGCCATTGTGCCAAGAGTGACCAAGTCTGTTCCAGTGCCTGAAATGTTTGCTCCTGTTCCGGTGCCCAAGGCTACTGATTCTCTTTAAGTGGAAAGACAGATGTGAAAGCCACTGTATAGCAGATAGATAGATAGATAGATAGATAGATAGATAGATAGATAGATAGATAGATAGATAGATAGATAGATAGATAGATAGATAGATAGATAGATAGATAGATAGATAGATAGATAGATAGATAGATAGATAGATAGATAGATAAAAGGCACTATATAATAGATAGATAGATAGATAGATAGATAGATAGATAGATAGATAGATAGATAGATAGATAGATAGATAGATAGATAGATAGATAGATAGATAGATAGATAGATAGATAGATAGATAGACAGACAGACAGACAGACAGACAGACAGACAGACAGACAGACAGACAGACAGACAGACAGACAGACAGACAGACAGACAGACAGACAGACAGACAGACAGACAGACAGACAGACAGATAGATAGATAGATAGATAGATAGATAGATAGATAGATAGATAGATAGATAGATAGATAGATAAAAGGCACTATATAATAGATAGATAGATAGATAGATAGATAGATAGATAGATAGATAGATAGATAGATAGATAGATAGATAGATAGATAGATAGATAAAAGGCACTATATAATAGATAGATAGATAGATAGATAGATAGATAGATAGATAGATAGATAGATAGATAGATAGATAGATAGATAGATAGATAGATAGATAGATAGATAGATAGATAGATAGATAGATAGATAGATAGATAGATAAAAGGCACTATATAATAGATAGATAGATAGATAGATAGATAGATAGATAGATAGATAGATAGATAGATAGATAGATAGATAGATAGATAGATAGATAGATAGATAGATAGATAAAAGGCACTATATAATAGATAGATAGATAGATAGATAGATAGATAGATAGATAGATAGATAGATAGATAGATAGATAGATAGATAGATAGATAGATAGATAGATAGACTGTAATCTGAACACAGATCACTCAAAGGGTGAAGGATTTCAAGGTGGTGCTAGTGTGTAAACTGTAGCATACCAAAAAACCAAAACCCCACTGGGACCCCCTGGGTCAAAAGTTTTAGTTCCAAAGTAGTCTGCCTTGTCCATATGGTTCTAGAGAGCAACTTGGCCAAATTTGGTTCAGCTCAGTCAAAGGGTGTACATGGATGTGCACATGGATGACAGTTTATAAGCTCAAATAGTTTTATTCATCAGCCAGACCAGGTGTTGGCGCTCTCACCTGATCCTCTCCCTTCTTGTTCTTCTGCAGTTCAGCCAAAGACCCCGCCTCCCGATGACATCACACCGGTCCACCCACTGTTGACATTACTTACTGTAAAACCTAATGACGTCATTTCCAGTACCCAGAATCCACCTTCCTGCCACATCACTTCCTGTTCCAGCTGGCCTGACTCCCCCTCTTACTCCAAACCGACATATTTATAGCGTAGACTCAAATTGTTGCACAATTCAGTTTTGAACTTTGCTTCTGTAAAGATGTGTTTGTTTTCTTTTCTTTTGCTGATTTTTCAGTATACGCGGTGGCCGTCCCCAAACCTTTTTCTAATTTTTATCCTTGGTTCAGTCCATTTATTGTTGTGTCCGCTTTGTCAGTTGGAAATCACATTTCACATGGTGCCAGTCTTTAACAGGCACACTTATGCCCACTGTGCCAAGTTCTTGAATGGTGGGAGGACACAGGGTGGCCATATAAACTCCACACAGACAGTGCAGACTGGAACTTCTGAGCTGTGAGGCAGCAACATGAACCTCTGAACTGGCGCACAGTCAAACATTACTAATTTGTTGAATTATAAAGTTTTCTATCCTTTTTGTTTGGCTCTTTTGGTTTTCGAAACGAGAACACTACGCACACACACACACCCATGCACACACAGACACGCACACACACGCACACACAGACACGCACACACACACACGCACGCACGCACACACGCACACACGCACACACTGCTCTTTCCCTGTAACATTTCTGGCAGATCTTTTGAATGTGCAGACATCTAAAGTGGTTCAGTCACCTCAATGGTTAACAAAGACCCCTGACTGATTAAAACACAAGGCATCAAGGACAAGAAAAAGGGAAGAAACGCGAGGGCCAGCGACACGGCGAACACAGCGTATTCATGAAAGGCTGGCCCACCCTTGCCGAGGTTGTCTTCCTCGTTTCTTTACATAATGCTCGCCATATGGGACATCTTTTCCAGCGACTCCAGCCCCCTTTAACAAAGCTGTCATCTGCGTTGGAGATCTGTTGCCTACGTTCTTACACAACAGACTTCGGGTCTGCTGTGTCAAAGCTTTTCCGCTTAATTCATGATGCTAATTGAGCTCTGCAGTGGCTGGTGATGAAGAGGAGGCTGGAGGAGGAGGAGGAGGAGGAGGCTGGCGGTCTGAGGAGAAAAAGGTCAGCAGGAAAAGAGCTGCTTGTCTTGGCTGATCTCAGCAGTGCTCACAAAAGATATGAAATAATTTGAAAATATATTTAAAAAACAGGGTTTGAGGCAAATATAGAAATACATATCAGCAAAGCGGAACTCAGTGGCACTCCGCTCCTCCTCGTCCTTCAGAAATTCACAGAAAATACGAGGAAGCCCATTAACTGCCTCCTGTTAAATACGTGAGCTGGGCAGACCTTCAAGTGGGTCCTGTGCTTCAAACTCTGACCTTTCGATTGGACTCACACCAGGAGGACTGAAGAGATGGAAGAGCCCACCACTGAGGGGACGGCAGGGGCAAAAGGGAGGAGCAGCTGAGAAACGCCATGTGGGGCGGGAGGGTCAACTCATATCCTTCATTTGTTTAACACGCCCTCATTCATTCATTTGTTCATTTGTTTAACCATTGATCCATTCAACAAAACCTCATTCATTCATTCATTCATTCATTCATTCATGCATTCATGCATTTGTTCATTCATTTGTTCGTGCACTTGTTCAGCCATCAATTCATCAACAATCACTCATTCTTTCATTCAATCTTTAGTTTGTTAATTCACATTCATTCATTCATTTCTTCATGCATTTGTTCATTCTTTCATTTGTTCGTGCACTTGTTCAGACATCATTCCATTCAACAGCCCCATTCCTTCATTCATTCATTCATTCATGCACTTTCATGCTTTCATTTGTTCATGCATGTGCTCAACCATCAATCCATTCAACAAACCCTCGTTCATTCATTCATTGGTTTGTTTATTCACATTCATTCATTCATTTGTGTGTTTGTTTATTCAAACTCATTCATTTCTTCATTCATTTGTGCACTTGGTCAGCATCATTCCATTCAACAAGCCCCAGTCATTCATTCATTCATTTTGTCATTCATTCATTCATTCATTCATTCATTCATTCATTCATGCATTGTTTCTTGTGTTCATTCGTTCATGTATGTCTTCAGCCATCAATCCATTCAACAAGCCTCATTCATTCATTCATTCATTCATTCATGCATTGTTTCTTGTGTTCATTCGTTCATGTATGTCTTCAGCCATCAATCCATTCAACAAGCCTCATTCATTCATTCATTCATTTGTTCATGCATTGTTTCATGTGTTCATTTGTTCATGTATGTTTTCAACCATCAATCCATTCAACAAGCCCCATTCATTCATTCATTCATTCATTCATTGTTTCATGTGTTCATGTATGTGTTCAGCCATCATTCCATTCAACAAGCCCCATTCATTCATTCATTCATTCATTCATTCATGCATTGTTTCATGTGTTCATTTGTTCATGTATGTCTTCAGCCATCAATCCATTCAACAAGCCCTTATTCATTCATTCATTAGTTTGATTATTCACATTCATTCATTTCTTCATGTATCTGTTCATTCATTCGTTTGTGCAGGTATTTAGCTGTCATTCCATTCAACAAGCCCCCATTCATTCATTTATTTAATCATTCATTCATTTTTTCACTCATTCATTTGTTCATGCACGTGTTCAGCCATCATTCATTCATTTTTTCATTAGTTTGTTTATTCACATTCATTCATTCATTCATTTCCTCATGTTTTTGTTCATTCATTCATTTGTTCATGCACTTGTTCAGCTGTCATTCCATTCAACAAGCCCCCATTCAATCATTCATTCATTTTTTCACTCATTCATTTGTTCATGCACATGTTCAGCCATCATTCATTCATTTTTCTTTAGTTTGTTTATTCACATTCATTCATTCATTCATTTCCTCATGTATTTGTTCATTCATTCATTTGTTCATGCACTTGTTCAGCTCTCATTCCATTCAACAAGCCCCCATTCATTCATTAATTTTTTCATTCATTCATTTGGCCATGCACGTGTTTAGCCATCAATCCATTCAACAAACTCTTATTCATTCATTTGTTTATTCACATTCATTCTTTCATTAGTTCGTTTATTCACATTCATTCGTTCATTTCTTCAGCAATCAATTCATTCAATTCAACTCCATTCATTCATTCATTCATTTGTTCATTCATTCAAAAAGTCTTCAATACATTTAACAAATTGATTGATTGGTTGATTTTTTATTTGTTCTTTCTTGCATTTGTTTGTCTATTTATTCATTTATTTGTTCCTTCAGGCATCATTTCAACAGTAAACAGTACCTCAGTAAATCTATTCATTCATATTATTTGTTCAAGCATTTAATTCTTTTAACAAACCTTTAATTAATTCATTCATCCAGCCTTCAATACATCCATAAATCCTTCTGTTGATTATAACCCCGTGGTTCATTTATTCATTCAATTAATCCTTAAATTCAATCATCAAGTCCTAAATCAGTTAATTAATTCATCCATTAATTTATTCATTAAACCTTCAAATCATTCAACAAGCCCTCAAGTGATTACTTGATTGATTTATTCATTCATTCATCAGTCATTTTATTTACCAAGCCCTTAATAATCCATTTATTCATGTGTTCATCAAATCATCAATGACTGTTTTAGGTCCTGTAGAGGGCGCCCAGTTGCTCTGCTCCACTTTAGTGACATGATGGCCAACAGTCCTAGGAGACCCCAAAGCTTTCTTTCCACACCACTGATGTCAACGTCCCTCAGCTTCTCTCCTCCTCCTTCTCTTCATTGGCACTGCACCCCTTCATGATGGTCCACTTCTCTGCCATCTGTTTGTTTCTAGAAGCACTCAGGGTGTTGATTCCTACCTGTGAATAACCAAGCTGGCCGGGCCACAGTGTCACCCATTAAGGCACAGCTTGGGGAGATGAGGCTGATTGCTGCTTCGTGTTTAGAATTCAGCGAGATCTGCAGACAAGACGAAGGGTCTGGTCTGATATTCACAAGATGTCAGTCTGACTCTGTGCAGACTGCATGGAACAAATAAAAAGAAGAGCAGATCTCAGCTGATAGCGAAGGGACTCATTAGAACAACCTGCAAAATGTTAAGTGCATTTGAAACTACCAATTATGGTCCTCTCTGCACACCTCGCTCTTTACAGAAGAGCCACTTATTTGAGCTTTAGCGTCATTTCAGCATACAATGGCACTGCTGCTTCCATGTCATCACAATCCAAATAACCAGCCCTTTGATCTTGTTAAAAAATAAAAAAACAAAAATAAACGGGGGGCTCCACAAACTCGAAGCCCACCGTTAAACAACACAATGAATGTGAACTTCAACTGAAATCAGACAGCCTGTGCGTCTTTGATGGAATACGGCGCCATTTATCATGAAGAAAATATCAGTGGTAACCCCATTAAAGCACAGAGCTGTTGTTGTCACTGAGGAAGCCGAGAAAACAATGATCTATATCTGGGAAAATTGCATGAATTATCCTACTTTCACACGCAATAAATTTCTACTATCAACGTCTTAATCAAGTGTCAAGTGTCCTCACTTTGAAGCGATGCCAGGTTTAGTTCTTCATTTCACAGGCTGGCATTTATAGAAACTGAGCACGTCGTCTGGTAAACGACTCAGATGGGCTGAGATAGATAGATAGATAGATAGATAGATAGATAGATAGATAGATAGATAGATAGATAGATAGATAGATAGATAGATAGATAGATAGATAGATAGATAGATAGATAGATAGATAGATAGATAGATAGATAGATAGATAGATAGATATGAAAGTCACTATATAATAGATAAAGATGAAAGGCACTATATGATAGATAGATAGATAGATAGATAGATAGATAGATAGATAGATAGATAGATAGATAGATAGATAGATAGATAGATAGATAGATAGATAGATAGATAGATAGATAGATAGATAATTTTTTTTTTTTAATTTTTAAAAGTACTTTATTGAACCAAAAAAAAAAGAACAAGGACAAACATCAATATATTAAAAGTACACATATAACAAACATATTATAAATAACTAATACAAAGAAATAAACAGTAAAAAAATATTCAATCCCTATTAACCCCGTGTAACCCCATACACAGTTATCATATAATATTGTATATTTTCCTCATCTCTCCCCCAGTGTCCTTTTCATTTAAGTTCATAAAAGATAAAACTAAAGCCCAGTCAGCCCTGATCCCCGTATTGTTCACACAGAATCACTTGCTACAAATGACTTCAATATTTACAATTGACCAGCAGTGAGTTATAAGTTGATTTTCAGTTCTCCCTCCTCTATAGCACACAATACCCCATTCGTACACCACACACCCTCAAAAATGTCCATTTTGTGCATTAGTTTATAGTAAGTAAACTCCAGTGTGATCCTTGAATGAATATTCAGCCTAAACAGTAAGTGGATGTCCACACTTCCTTTCCCACACTGTTTGTTTTTCCTACTTTTTAAAATTGCTAGTTTTGCTTCACCCAACAAAAAGTTCATCAATTGTGTCCTGTGCCTGTTGTTCTTATTATAAGCGGCACCATAAATAAACATCACAAAATTAAAATCTGATCTTAGTTTTTTACACAAATCAGTTAAAAACTTGAAGAAACCTCCCAATCTTGCGCATGATGCAAACAGATGAAAAACGGTTTCCCTTTGCCCACAAAAATCACATTTGTCATCCTCTGTGAGTCTAATTCTTTTTAAAAAGGAGTTTGTGGCTATGATGCCGTGCCCAATCCTCCATTGTAGGTCGGCTGTCCTTTTGTTGCTTGGAGGCTTGTACAGCTCCCTCCAGGCCGGCACCCTCCCACCTACTACCCCTAAATGTTCTCTCCATTGCGAATCAATGATTGTCTTCAGGGAAAGAAAATGAATCACTTTCACACAATATTGATAAAGATCTTTTTTTGACAGAGACATGAATGACACCACATTTCCTTTGTCAAAAGTGATAATTGAGTTCTTGGGGATGGAGTTGACATCGACATTAGGACAGACCTGTAGATCTGTGCTGGTGGTACTGATGGAGTCCTCAAGTTTGTGATGTTCTTTAGCCACAGAAGAGAGAAAGCCCTCGATCATCCGCACTGACTTCACACCTAAAATTGAAGCCAAACCTGAAGGCTTCACAAAAGTTCGTTGCTCCTTATCATATATGTGGCTGATGTTTAAAATGCCATTTTTAATCAATAGATCAGTAAAACTTTTACTCCTCAGTTGAGAGCACGAGAACAGCGAGTTAAAAATCAAAGGCTCATCGTGCAACCAACCTGATGACATGAAATGTCTTCTAAAAACAAGATGCCAGGTCAATAAAGCACCCCTATAAAATTTGGGTAACACTGAAAGGTCCATTTCATTAATTTCCATTACCAAAAGCTGCTTGTCAAATCCATAATCCCCTACTCGAAAAAAGAAGTGAAGTGCCAAATCCCTCCAAATCAGATGGTGAGAACCAAAAAAAAGCTTCTGAATTACAAGGAGTCGAAAGCCTGCGACCTTTGAAGGCACATCAATGAGACCCTGACCTCCTTGTTCCACTGGTAGAAACAGCACACTCTGTCGCAGCCAATGCAGACCATCCCAAAAAAAATCAACCAACAGTTTTTGGATCTGATGTAACATCCCTGGAGGAGGATCTCCACACATGAGTTTATGCCAAAGCATTGATGCAACCAAGTTGTTCACCACAATTACTCTCCCTCTAAAAGACAGTTTGGCCACAATCCACCTCCATTTGTTCAGCTGAGCATTGACTTGATCCAAAATGCCATCCCAATTACTCTCATCCAGTCCTTCTCCTCCCAACATCACCCCAAGGTAACGAAAACACTTCCTGTTCCAGGTCAGATTTGCAGGAAGCTTTGGCGGTAGACGTTCAGTCCAAGAGCCGAGTAGGAGAGCATTGCTCTTAGCCCAGTTGACTTTAGCAGAGGAGATGTTTTCAAACGTTGTTTGGCACGAAACCACCACATTGACATCATGTTCGGATTTGACAAATATGGACACATCGTCTGCATAGGCCAAACATTTGGCAGTGACCATTGGGCGAGAAGGGAGATCCACACCCTGCAGTCTCTGCATAATCCGATAAAGGAATGGCTCAATGGACAAAGAGTACAACATCCCTGATAAAGCGCACCCCTGTCGAATCCCCCTCTTGACCAGGAAAGGGGCACTCAATGTGCCATTAATCTTTAAAATACCAAAAACCTTAGTATACAAGAGTCTGATCATTTTGATAAAATTTTCCCCAAACCCAAAGCATTTCAAGGTGTTAAACAAATATCTGTGATCAACTCTATCAAAAGCCTTCTCCTGATCAATAGATAAAATTCCCAAATCAATGCCATACATTTTGGACACTGCAATCACATCACGCATGAAAAAAATGTTATCAAAAATTGAGCGGTCAGGTACACAGTAAGCTTGACAAGAATTTACCACCAAACTCATCACAGTCCTCAGACGGTTTGCCAAAGTCCTGGAGAAAATCTTATAGTCTGTACAAAGTAGGCTCACGGGACGCCAGTTCTTTATTTGGCACAGATCTCCCTTTTTCGGAAGCAGAGTGATCACCGCTCTTCTGCAGCTCAGAGGTAACTCCCCATCTCTCAAGCTTTCCATGAACACTGCATGCACGTCAGCCCCCAGTAAAGGCCAGAACTGTCTGTAGAACTCAACGGGAAGGCCATCAATCCCTGGAGACTTTCCTGTGTTTAGATGAGACAGTGAATCCGACATTTCCTGAAAAGTTATATCAGAGTCCAGTTTTAACTTAAAATCATTTGGGATCGTAGGAAGTCCATCGAGAAAATCAGCCATTGCCAAGTGATCAATAGAATCATCCTTAAATAAATTAGTATAAAAAGAAACAGCAAAGTCTCGGATGTCTTCAGTGGTGCTCAGTTCTCTCCCTTCCACGTTGTGCAGCATGTGAATCAGTTTGCTTTGGGCTTCTTTCTTCTCCAAACCAAAGAAAAATTTTGTAGGTGCATCCAAATGATTAATATTTTGAAAACGTGACCTCACCAGGGCCCCTTGTGCACGTAAATCCAAAAGATCAGCAAGAGAACGTTTTTTAGATGTTAGAGTAGAAAAAAATGTCCTCATCAAATCCCTTTTGTAAAGCTTGCTGCAGTTTCAAAATGTCTTCTTCTAAGGCTTCCATGTTCAGCAGACACTTTCGAGTGACTTCCTGTGTGTACTGTTGACAAAAAGCCTTTATCTGGACTTTCGAAATGTCCCACCACTGCTTGAGTGAAACAAATCTCGGTTTGGTAAGAGTCCACTGCTTCCAAAAAAATTCAAAACATTTGACAAAATGGGCGTCTTCTAGTAGTGAAACGTTGAAATACCAGAAAGTTTTGAAAAAGGGTTTCTTTTTAGGGATGACAACTTTCAACCCCACCAAAGAATGGTCAGAAAAGCCAACAGGAGAGATAGAGGCAGAAGTGACAGTGTTCAGATTGTGACTGGTACAGTAAAAGCGATCTAATCGAGCCATAGAAATATTTCCATCCCATCCCTTCACCCAGGTGTACTGTCTGTCTGATGGAAATTTATGACGCCAGACATCTACGAGATCTGCCCGTTTTAAAAGGGCCGCTAGGACTTGAGCAGAGCCAGGATGAGGTTCAACACCATTTCGATCTAACATGTAATTAACTGTGCAATTAAAATCACCAGCCACCAGCACTAACCCGCCATTAACAAAAGAATCGACCACCTTTTGTAACGATTCAAAAAAACAAATCCTTTCTCTCCCGTTGGTAGGGGCATAGACATTAATGAACACCACATCCTGATCCCCGTCTTTGACCTGAACCACTAGCAATCGTCCAGCCACCACCTCACTGATGGCAGTGACCTGGAATTGCACAGATTTTGAAAACAGTATGGCCACCCCAGCACTAACACTAGAACCATGGCTAAGAAAAACCTGACCCCCCCATTCTCGTAGCCAGTCTGGTTGATTCTGAAGGTCAGAATGGGTCTCCTGGAGCAGGCTGACATGCAATGCTTTCTGTTCTAAGAAATTAAAAACCACAGCCCTCTTTGTCCCTCCTCTACAGCCATTAACATTCAAACTCCCAATGTGAAGAGACTGCCAAAGGGAGTCCACAGTAAAAAACATGACACCAAACAAAGGAGCTGACTAAAGAGGCAATCCATTATTTTGGGTTGAGTGACTTGCGCACTTTGCCGATAACATACTTCAATCGGGTTGCCTCTTTTTGCTCCATGCCTAACTGAACTGCTTCACGCGTAACTCTTTGTGCAGACACAAGAAATAACTGCAGATCTGGAAAATGATCTTCAACCTTCACTCCTTTCTTGCCATCAATAAACTCCAAAAAAGTTCTAATACTGGCCGTAGTATAACTGCCTCTTAGCAGATACTGAGAGGTGTCAATGTCACTCTCACCCTCCACATTGTCCCTTAACTCGTATGCGCTGTCACTTTGGTTTGTCACACCCTCGCTATGTTCCTTAGGTGACTGATTTGACACTAGGCTTTTCTTTGCCTGTCCTCTATCCGTTGATTGCTCCTTCCTTTTTCGAGTGGAAACTTTAACGGGCTCGTTGCTCACACTCACTCCTTCACACACCGCAGCACTGCCGCTCACCACCGCGGCCACTCCGCCTTCAGTCTCGGCTCTCACACATCTCTGCACCTCAGCAGCCCCCTTCAATGAGCTCTCCGGCAGGAGACTGTAATCGGAAGCGTTCACTTCTACACTCTTATCAGTGATCTGAGGCTCATTTACAGCTGGGACCAGTGGCGCAGCTTCTCCCGAGCAAACTGCCACTGCCGCCACCTCAGTGCTGTTGATCTCAGGCAATACGTGAACTTCAGTCGGTGTGCTCTCTGCCGGCTCACGGAGCTCAGGACTAACTGATAGGCGATCAGCTGAACCGCCGGCCTTGGCCGACATATCAGTAAAACTTTGAAGCAGACTCTTCTCAGGAGCCGCCGTCACTAAAGTACTAAGGCGCTGATCACAAACAACACCCGCTGCAGCCATCGACTCCTTCATATCAGATTCACACTCATCCATACTTTCAACCTCTTCGCCACTCTCAGATTCATGCTCACTATCTTCAGTGTTCTCGCCATCCAAATTCTCCTCAGTATGAGTACGAGGACCCGCAAATACCACTGATCCAATTTTACATTGTGAAGCCTTGTGCCCTGCTCTACCGCAAGTGAAGCATTTCATGGATTCAGAAGTGACAAAAACAACATAGTCACTGCCGTCCACTTTAAATCGGAGGGCTACATTGATATCATCATTCATGTTGTTTAATATCATATATACTTGTCTACGAAACGAAACAACGTGTTTTAATTCATGCCGTTTGCATCCAAGAGGGATCATGGTTAATTCTGAAACGATCTGGCCATAACGCTTCAGTTCATTTACCAGAACATCGTTCTTTAAAAATGGAGGAACATTTGAAACTATTACTTTTTTAGCAGGTGTTGATAAAGGCAAAACAGAGACAAGCGCTCCGCTTATAACTAACCCTTCCTCTACCAACTGATTCACCAGGGATTCCTCATTTACAAAAACCACCACCGATTTATTCATCCTTGATGCCGAGCGAACATTTTTACATCCAACTACTCTCCCAACTGCCTCCACACACGTCTCAACAGAGACCATCGGATCCGCCAAGATCTTAGCGCCATTGCGGCGGGAGAGATTCTCATAAAACTTTGGCAATAACCCCGGCACTGATTCTTTGGACACGGCCATGGCCAAAAATACGCCAAGGCCGTGTCTTAACTAACAGCAAACTTTACAACAGTAATATAACTAAGAGAAAGAAGAAAAAAAAGCTAGAAAATACAAATACTCACAGAGACCCTCCACGAACGAAGCCGGCCAGCAACCCACAACCACGCCCACCCAGACCAAAGCAGTCAACTGACAAAGATTCGACAGACAGAAAGGATAGATAGATAGATAGATAGATAGATAGATAGATAGATAGATAGATAGATAGATAGATAGATAGATAGATAGATAGATAGATATGGAAGGCACTATAAAATAGATAAAGATGAAAGGCACTATATGATAGATAGATAGATAGATAGATAGATAGATAGATAGATAGATAGATAGATAGATAGATAGATAGATAGATAGATAGATAGATAGATATGAAAGTCACTATATAATAGATAGATAGATAGATAGATAGATAGATAGATAGATAGATAGATAGATAGATAGATAGATAGATAGATAGATAGATAGATAGATATGGAAGACACAATAAAATAGATAAAGATGAAAGGCACTATATGATAGATAGATAGATAGATAGATAGATAGATAGATAGATAGATAGATAGATAGATAGATAGATAGATAGATAGATAGATAGATAGATAGATAGATATGGAAGGCACTACAAAATAGATAAAGATGAAAGGCACTATATGATAGATAGATAGATAGATAGATAGATAGATAGATAGATAGATAGATAGATAGATAGATAGATAGATAGATAGATAGATAGATAGATAGATGGAAGGCACTATAAAATAGATAAAGATGAAAGGCACTATATGATAGATAGATAGATAGATAGATAGATAGATAGATAGATAGATAGATAGATAGATAGATAGATAGATAGATAGATAGATAGATAGATAGATAGATATGGAAGACACAATAAAATAGATAAAGATGAAAGGCACTATATGATAGATAGATAGATAGATAGATAGATAGATAGATAGATAGATAGATAGATAGATAGATAGATAGATAGATAGATAGATAGATAGATAGATAGATATGAAAGTCACTATATAATAGATAGATAGATAGATAGATAGATAGATAGATAGATAGATAGATAGATAGATAGATAGATAGATAGATAGATAGATATGGAAGACACAATAAAATAGATAAAGATGAAAGGCACTATATGATAGATAGATAGATAGATAGATAGATAGATAGATAGATAGATAGATAGATAGATAGATAGATAGATAGATAGATAGATAGATAGATATGGAAGACACAATAAAATAGATAAAGATGAAAGGCACTATATGATAGATAGATAGATAGATAGATAGATAGATAGATAGATAGATAGATAGATAGATAGATAGATAGATAGATAGATAGATAGATAGATATGGAAGGCACTACAAAATAGATAAAGATGAAAGGCACTATATGATAGATAGATAGATAGATAGATAGATAGATAGATAGATAGATAGATAGATAGATAGATAGATAGATAGATAGATAGATAGATAGATAGATATGGAAGGCACTATAAAATAGATAAAGATGAAAGGCACTATATGATTGATAGATAGATAGATAGATAGATAGATAGATAGATAGATAGATAGATAGATAGATAGATAGATAGATAGATAGATATGGAAGACACAATAAAATAGATAAAGATGAAAGGCACTATATGATAGATAGATAGATAGATAGATAGATAGATAGATAGATAGATAGATAGATAGATAGATAGATAGATAGATAGATAGATAGATAGATAGATAGATAGATATGGAAGACACAATAAAATAGATAAAGATGAAAGGCACTATATGATAGATAGATAGATAGATAGATAGATAGATAGATAGATAGATAGATAGATAGATAGATAGATAGATAGATAGATAGATAGATAGATAGATAGATAGATAGAAATGGAAGACACAATAAAATAGATAAAGATGAAAGGCACTATATGATAGATAGATAGATAGATAGATAGATAGATAGATAGATAGATAGATAGATAGATAGATAGATAGATAGATAGATAGATAGATATGGAAGGCACTATAAAATAGATAAAGATGAAAGGCACTATATGATAGATAGATAGATAGATAGATAGATAGATAGATAGATAGATAGATAGATAGATAGATAGATAGATAGATAGATAGATAGATAGATAGATAGATAGATAGATAGATAGATAGATATGGAAGACACAATAAAATAGATAAAGATGAAAGGCACTATGTGATAGATAGATAGATAGATAGATAGATAGATAGATAGATAGATAGATAGATAGATAGATAGATAGATAGATAGATAGATAGATAGATAGATAGATAGATAGATAGATAGATAGATAGATAGATATGGAAGACACAATAAAATAGATAAAGATGAAAGGCACTATATGATAGATAGATAGATAGATAGATAGATAGATAGATAGATAGATAGATAGATAGATAGATAGATAGATAGATAGATAGATAGATAGATAGATAGATAGATAGATAGATAGATAGATAGATAGATAGATAGATAGATAGATAGATAGATAGATAGATCGATCTCCCACCTGGTGCTGGTCATGTTTATCCCATTCTTCTTGACCATGGCCCTTCTTACCTAGTTACTCAGTTTGGCCAACTCTACTCAAAGTCTTTATGGTTCCAAACGTCTTGCATTTCCCAGTTATTGAGCACACTGCATTCCTGAGAATACTCCCAGCTTTAGAGTTGGTTTGATCCCCTTGCTCTGATCTACGCCTCATTGCAATTTTTTACACAAAGTCCCTTGGCTTAGCTTTTGTCCTGACATGCATATTGTAATAATGAGAAAGAAATTAAAAATCTTTGGGGGACCACAAGGGCCAACACAGGCCAAGAGCAACAACTCTAAACCGAAATGGTTGCAGATCCACCTGGTCACACAAGGATTAAACTGAAGTGCCAACCACTGCTTGGGTGCATGGTCTGTCATCAGAGTGAATTCACGTCCAAGGAGGTAGTAGTGTAACTGGTTGGTAGCCCATTTAATTGCCAAGGCTTCTCTTTCCACTGCCGCATACCTGGCATCCTGATCCAGTAGTTCCCAGCTCAGGAATATGATGGGGTATTCAACACCATCAACACTTTGGCCCAGCATGGCACCAAGAACTGTGTCCAAAGCGTCAGTCTATAAAATAAAATGAGAGGGAAAAGTCAGGAGTAATAAACACTGGTGCTGGTGTGCTTTAGCATCCCATACCACCGTGGTAGGAGCCCTCTTCTTTGTAAGGTCCATCAAAGGTGCTGCTCTCTCAATAAATTGGGGAACAAACCAGCGGTAGTAACCCTCTAAACCTAAGAAAGCCTGCACCTCTTTCTTGATCTTTTAACAGCGTCAGTTCAGGATGTCATTTACTTTGGCGCATTGTGGATGAGTGGTGCCCCTGCCCACCAAGTAGCCTAAATTTGTGGATTCAGTCAATCTGAAGAAACACTTCTTCGGGTTGATACATAGGCCGGCTTCACTAAGTGTCAGGAGCACTGTGCAAACCTGCTGCATGTGTTCTTCCCAGGTTCCGGAATTAATGAGGATGTTAATGTCCAAATAGGTGACACTATTGTTATTGTTGGGACGCAATAGTCTATGCACCAGAAGCTGGAAAGTCACCCAAATGGGAGAACATGATACTGCCAATGGCCACTAGGGGTGTTGAATGTGGTCTTTAACTTGGTGGATTCCATTAAGGGAATTTGTCAGTACCCTTTCATCATGTCAAGGGTGTTCAAGTACTATGCCTTACCAAGTTGTGCAAAGAGTTCATCCACTCACAGCATCTGATAGGTGTTGAATTGGGAAACTTGATTAAACAGAGGGAAGTCATTGCAAAAGTGTTAACTCCTGTCAGGCTTAGGGACCAGGACTATAGAACTGGACCAGGAACTAAAAATTCCCTTAGTATAACCAAGGTCCAGTATCCCTCTCATCTTAAGCTCCACTTCCACTCATTTTGCTTCTGGGAGGTGATACGAGCATTCTCGGACAATGACCCCAGGCTCAGTAATGATGTCATGTGCAATCAGGGAAGTTCTTATGGATTGCTCAATCACCACTTCCGGGACAGACAAGATGGCTGCCTCGAGCTTTTGTTGATGAGTGGATGTCAAATTAGGGGCAAAATTAAGGTTCTTGTTTTGAATAAGAGAACGAGGAAGAAAGAATGAGGCTGTCCGGAATAGGGATCAGGGTCCCTCTCCTTCCACGGCTTCAGCAGATTCACTCGGTGTACTCATTCGGCTGGTCGGCAATTTGGTTGTTTCACTAAATAATCAAACAGCTCCTTCCTCTCCTTAATTTCGTATGGGCCTTGCCAATGCACCAGTAATTTGGAGTGGGTAGTGGGACTCAACACCATGATGGGGCCTGAATTTCCAAAGTGTTGTGTCATGATCATAATTAAGAACCTGAACTGATTGCGCACGTTTCATATTTTCTTTTAAGAATGGTCACATTTTTTTCAAATCTATTACACAATTGCACAATATATTCTAAAATATTGGTGGTGGGAAAGGCTTCACCTTCCCAGCCCTCTTTCAAAATATCCAGTAGTCCCCCAGGGTTTTTGCCTGTACAGTAACTCAAACCGGGAAAAGCCCGTGGAGGTTTGGGGAACCTCCCAATAAACAAAAAGTACGAGGGGGAGCAGTTGATCCCAGTTCCTCCCATCCACGCTGACACCCTTCTGAAGCATTTGTTTGAGCATTTGGTTGAATTGCTCCACTAAACCATCAGTTTGAGGATAATTCACTGAGGTTTTTAGGTGCATAATGTGGAGTGGCTTAGCAACTTCTCTGTACGTTTCCAAGGTGAATGGAAACCCTTGGTCCATCAGGACTTCTTTAGGGATCCTGAGACAATCCCCACCAACTCCCGTGCGATATGCTTTGAATTTTCAAGTCTCGGGGGAATTGCATCAGGATAGTCTAGAATTACAAAAATCTATTTATGACTACGTGAAGAGGGATCTAAGGGTCCTAAGATGTTGAGTCCTATTCGCTCAAATGGCATTTCATTGAGTGGGATGGACATGAGAGGAGCACAGTCCCTCATTGGAATCTACTGTAGTTGACACTAAAGATGGGAAGTACAAAGTTGGTGGACTTCCTCATTTATATCTGGCCAATAAAATCTGAACTTAATCCATTCTGGAGTCTTCTCGGTACCCAGATGAGCACCTAGGAGGTGAGTGTGAGCAGTGGAAGGCAGCTACAATCTGACCTCTCCCTCATGCTTGACTACACAATATAATTCATAGTTATTAGACAGATAGATAGATAGATAGATAGATAGATAGATAGATAGATAGATAGATAGATAGATAGATAGATAGATAGATAGATAGATAGATAGATAGATAGATAGATAGATAGATAGATAGATAGATAGATAGATAGATAGATAGATAGAGTGCATCCACTGATAGATAGAGTGTATTCCAAGCGCATCACTTTTTCCACATTTTGTTATGTCACAGCCTTATTCCAAAATGGATAAAATTCATTTTTTTCCTCAGAATTCTACACACAACACCCCATAATGACAACATGAAAAACATTTACTTGAGATTTTTGCAAATTTATTAAAAATTAAAAAATTGAGAAAGCACATGTACATAAGTATTCACAGCCTTTGCCATGAAGCTCAAAATTGAGCTCAGGTGCCTCCTGTTTCCCCTGATCATCCTTGAGATGTTTCTGCAGCTTCATTGGAGTCCACCTGTGGTAAATTCAGTTGACTGGACATGATTTGGAAAGGCACACACCTGTCTATATAAGGTCCCACAGTTGACAGTTCATGTCAGAGCACAAACCAAGCATGAAGTCAAAGGAATTGTCTGTAGACCTCCGAGACAGGATTGTCTCAAGACACAAATCTGGGGAAGGTTACAGAAAAATTTCTGCTGCTTTGGAGGTCCCAATGAGCACAGTGGCATCCATCATCCGTAAGTGGATGAAGTTCGAAACCACCAGGACTCTTCCTAGAGCTGGCCAGCCATCTAAACTGAGCGATCAGGGGGAGAAGGGCCTTAGTCAGGGAGGTGACCAAGAACACGATAGTCACTCTGTCAGAGGTCCAGAGGTCCTCTGTGGAGAGAGGAGAACCTTCCAGAAGGACAACCATCTCTGCAGCAATCCACCAATCAGGCCTGTATGGTAGAGTGGCCAGACGGAAGCCACTCCTTAGTAAAAGGCACATGGCAGCCCACCTGGAGTTTGCCAAAAGGCACCTGAAGGACTCTCAGACCATGAGAAAGAAAATTCTCTGGTCTGATGAGACAAAGATTGAACTCTTTGGTGTAAATGCCAGGCATCACGTTTGGAGGAAAACAGGCACCGCTCATCACCAGGCCAATACCATCCCTACAGTGAAGCATGGTGGTGGCAGCATCATGCTGTGGGGAACCGGGAGACTAGTCAGGATAAAGGGAAAGATGAGTGCAGCAATGTACAGAGACATCCTGGATGAAAACCTGCTCCAGAGCACTCTTGACCTCAGACTGGGGCGACGGTTCATCTTTCAGCAGGACAACGACCCTAAGCACACAGCCAAGATATCACAGGAGTGGCTTCAGGACAACTCTGTGAATGTCCTTGAGTGGCCCAGCCAGAGCCCAGACTTGAATCCGATTGAACATCTCTGGAGAGATCTTAAAATGGCTGTGCACCGACGCTTCCCATCCAACCTGATGGAGCTTGAGAGGTGCTGCAAAGAGGAATGGGCGAAACCGGCCAAGGATAGGTGTGCCAAGCTTGTGGCATCATATTCAAAAAGACTTGAGGCTGGAATTGCTGCCAAAGGTGCATCGACAAAGTATTAAGCAAAGGCTGTGAATACTTATGGACATGGGATTACTCAGTTTTTTTATTTTTAATAAATTTGCAAAAACCTCAAGTAAACTTTTTTCACGTTGTCATTATGGGGTGTTGTGTGTAGAATTCTGAGAAAAAAAATGAATTTAATCCATTTTGGAATAAGGCTGTAACATAACAAAATGTGGAAAAAGTGATGTGCTGTGAATACTTTCCGGATGCACTGTAGATACTTTATTACTCCTAAGGGGAAATTCCCATACTCCAGCAGCAGCATACTGATACAAAAACAATATTAAATTAAAGAGTAATAAAAATTAATCACAAAGTGAGACCCTGATGGCATGGGATAAAGATGGGTGTTGGACACACTCTTGGCAAGTTTAAGGGAATCGTCATTCCATTGTTCTCTTTTGAACGAGGCTGGGGTTTGCCTAAACTGAACATTTAAAGTGTTGAGCCGATCTGAAGTGACCTCAATGGGCTGAGTGACGTCCTGAGACACCTCGCCGTCAGACTCCGTGAAGACGGTGGCGTGAGACGGTGTTACGTCACTCACATCGTAATGAGTCCCCATGTGATTGTGCACTACTTCCGGCCGTTGACGTGGCGTGGGGACAGTTTGCGATTCTCCATCTATCATCAGGGTGGTTCTGTTTACTCAGGGTGGTTTGTGTCATTCCGCTTTTTATGTTTGACCAATCTCGCCCCGGTATAATAGGATAGGGTGGCTTGTGCACGACTCCACACCATTAGTTTTTGGGTTATCCCCTGCTTGGTGATGACACAGATGGCGGACTTGTACCATCCAGTTCCTCCATGAATACAGGTCAGGGTAGTCACACCTGGGGTCAATTGTCTCAGAAGCACATAACAGCGAGCAACAATGGAAATGTTACAACTGGAAGTGCTGTGACTTTGGGCCCATTTACTATAAGCACATCAGAAAATGGAAGAGACAGAGGGTTAGCCATCAGACAGTACCTCTGCCCTCACCCCCAACTGCAATTCATTGGCTCACTGAAACGGGGACAACAGGTGAGGTTGTACCCCTCCTCCTTGCACTTATAGCAGCAGGTATGGACGCCGTACCTCTCCTGTGGTCTGACTGCCCCGACCCATGATGCTGCTTAGTTAGGGTGACACCTCTCAACAGGGTGGGCCGGCAGTCAGCAGGACGGTCTGATCCCTCAAGTCAGAGAGCTGCATAGTGGTGCTGAAGGGTCGCTATTAGGGTTTCCATAGATGTTATCTCAAGCCTACGGATCAGCTGGGCGAGAAAGTTGGGGAGGACGTTCATTAAGTAGTCGCACCTCTCCATAATTTCTTTGGAAGAGTTTTTGTTTCTGGAGAGATTATTTCTGCCCCATAAATCAAATGCTGTGAGTGTGCTGGCCGCTCAGGGTCAAATGCCACTCCTTACTTGACCTCACCTGCTGATCCCGGCTGATGCTGTAATATAGCAATACCTCAGCAGTGAATTAGTTGTACTCATGTGCAGCTTGCTTGTCGAAGTCATAATAAGCCCACTGGACAGGTTCCTTTCAAAAACAGCGCTAATAGGTGAGCCCATTCCACAAACAATAATTGGCAATCATTTCTGTGGAGGGTGGCCACAGGTTCTCATACGTACCTCCGCCTCAGTAAGCTGTGTCCTTTCTTCCCCTACCTAAACCTCCAAAGTCAGGTGTTCTGCCTTCATAGAGCATATCTGCTCCTATTGCTCCTTCTGTCAGCAACGTTCACAAAATCCTGCCGACTGCGCCACTGTAATGACGAAAACAAAAAGAGATTAGAAATCTTTGGGGAACCACGAGGGCCAACCCTGTATATTCAAATAAAACGTGTTGTATAGAGCTATGATGAAATGTCGAAATGACGTGAGTCACCATCAGACTGATTTAAGGTGGCTTCCTGGGTCAGGCACGCGGAAACCGGGAGTGACGTCAGAGGTGTCAAAGTTTTCAATCTTCCAGTCTGCAGAGAGAGAAGAAGAGAAAAGGCATTATCGACAGCGCCCTCTGGCTTTCCGGAGGAATAGTACAATTATCAGAGCCCTTCAACTGTCCCTTATTGGCATGCGTGTGACAAGGCCAAGAGTCAGACCCATTATGTCAGGCATTCCGCACCAAGAGGTCATGAACATGGGACAGAGCATTGGAGAGAGCCTCGACGATGAACGACTCTAAATCGAATTGGTTCCAGATCCAAGAACCACCTTGTCAAGGGAGGATTCATCTCCTTAAACTATCCCCTATTTGTACGTGTGTGACAACAGGTACACATGTGCCTTTCAAAATGATGTCCAGTTTATTCAGTTTGCTACAGGTGGACTCCAATCGAGCTCTAAAAACTTCTCAAGGAGAATTAAAGCAAACAGGAGGTAAGATTTTTAAGGGCCATGGCAAAGAGTCTGAATAGTTACAGATATCATGGATTTCAGTTTCTAATTTTTCATAAATCTTTTGACCTTTCTAGACTCTTTTCATGTGTTCACTTTGTCATTGTAGGTTATCAAGTGTAGATTAGTGGGCAAAAATGGTAAATTTATCTGATGAAAATGAAATCAGCAAACACAATAAAGTGTGCAGAACATGAAGAGGTCTGAGAGCTTTCTTAATCTATTGTATAATATAAAGATCCACCTTAATAAAAGGTTAAGTGTCTGTATGTCTGTCTGTGTGTCTGTCTGGTTGCTGTGTCTTTGTCATTCCAAAAAATGGCACATCACAAACATTTGTAGTAATAAAATGCATTGAATTTGTCATTCCAACAGAAGGTGCATTACAGACAATAGCAATGATTTTACAATCCCATACCAAATGACATGGAACAGAGACATACAGTATACATTGTATTTGAAATTCCAACAGATGACACATCACAAACACTGCTTTTACAAATAACTTAAGAAAAGGCATACAAGAGACATATGCTTTGCATTTATCATTTCAACAGAGGGGGCACAGCAAACATTTGTAGTATTAAAATGCATTGCATTTGTCATTCCAACAGATGGCTCTTTACAATCATTAAAACTGCTTTTACGAATCCCATACTAAATGGCAAATCTAAATTGGCCCTAGTGTGTGCTTGGTGTGTGGGTGTGTTTGTGTGTGTCCTGCGGTGGGTTGGCACCCTGCCCAGGATTGGTTCCTGCCTTGTGCCCTGTGTTGGCTGGGATTGGCTCCAGCAGACCCCCGTGACCCTGTGTTCGGATTCAGCGGGTTGGAAAATGGATGGATGGATACTAAATGGCATATAACATACATATTGCCTGGTGCACTGGAAGTGTTAACGCTGAGATCTACATTGATTACTTATATTTCAACCCATCTTAGATGAATAACATAGCTAGTAAAATGATTAGGGCCTGTGTGTCTGTGTGGTCACCCATCTCTTTCATTACAATAGATGACGCATTGCAATATTTTGTAGTAATAAAATGTACTGCATTTGTCATTCCAGAAGATGGCACATTGATAACATTAACAATACTTTTACCAATCCCATACCAAATAGCATATAACAGATACATAGGCAATGCACTTGTCTTTCCAACAGATGGCACATCATAAAAATTTGTGGTAATAAAATGCATTGCATTTGACATTCCAACAGAGGGCACATCACAAACATTAGCACTGTTTTTATGAATCTCAAACGAAATGGCATATAAGAAACATATGCATTGTATTTTTCATTCCAACAGATGGCACATTGATAACATTAACAATGCTTTTACAAGTCCCATAGCAAATGGCATATAACAGAGACTTATGAATTGCATTATTATTATTATTATTATTATTATTATTATTATTATTATTATTATTATTATTATTATTATTATTATTATTATTTGTCATTCCAACAGATGGTCCATCATAAAAATTTGTAGTAATAAAATGCATTGCATTTGTCATTCCAATAGAGGTTAAATCACAAATATTAGCACTGTTTTTATGAATCTCAAACCAAATGGCATATAAGAAATATATGCATTGTACTTTTCATTCCAACAGATGGCGCATTGATAACATTAACAATGCTTTTACCAATCCCATACCAAATGGCATATAACAGTGATATATGCATTGCATTTGTCATTCCAACAGATGGTGCATCATAAAAATTTGTAGTAATAAAATGCAATGCATTCATCATTCCAATAGAGGGCACATCACAAACATCAGCACTGTTTTTATGAATCTCAAACTAAATGGCATATAAGAAACATATGCATTGCATTTTTCATTTCAACAGATAGCGCATCATAAAAATGTGTAGTAGTAAAATGCATTGCATTTGTCATTCCAACAGAGAGCACATCACAAAAATTAGCACTGGTTTTATAAATCCTAAACCAAAAGGTATATAACAGGGACGTATGAGGCTAGGGATCTGCACTGCCAATTGGAAGGTTGCCGGTTCGAATCCCGTACAATGCCAAGAGGGACTCTGCTCTGTTGGGCCCTTAACCTGCAATTGCTGAGCGCTTTGAATAGTAAGAAAAGCGCTATATAAATGCAAAGATTTATTATTAATTATTGTATGGTGCACTGCAAACATTACCGTTGAGGCCTGCGTGGATTACTCAGATTTCAACACGTCTTGGACGAGTAGCACAGCTAATTATTTGTAAAATATCATGAGGTTAGGAATATTTAAAGTATAAAATCCCAGGGGCCCTTTGTGAATATCACTGGACATACAGCCCCCCAGCTCGAGGTCACGTTGATCTTAAAGCTGCACAAGGAGGAGAAGGGAAGCCAATTGTTTGCCTGCACAAAACAATAAATTTCCAGTAATTACTTATTCTGGCATCTAAAAGGTAGCCTGTGAAAAATGCAAATGATTTGAATTGTGAATTTCATTATGGGGGAAGTGACAGTGCTTTAATATTATGATAACAGCAAAATGGTTTTTAACTAGAATAATAGCAGTTCCAGGAAGCAATTTACATAGCGAATTTTCAGGGTAAATGGATGGACTGTTCTTAATCATGCAAGGCATTTAAAAAAATTCCTTTAATTACCAGTCGCCGACAACTGTGTTAAAAATAATTTCTGCTGCTTAGTGAGTGTCGATCATTTTTTTTTTTTTCCCTGATTAGCGGGGAGCTCTGTTTATGAAAACAAGCAAGTTGGATGTTTTTTTTTATTTTTTAATTTTTATTTAAATGGCTTAATTGTAAGAATTAACCAGAAAGAAATATAATGGGTGAGGTCAATGCTGAGCTATTTTACTTTTATTTATATTCTCTTTCATTGTGTAAAAAGAATCAAACATGAAGGACACCCTTATGCGCTATGAATAGAACATTTGGCCATGGAGTCACCAACTATGTTATGTGAAATAATTAGAAGTAATTAAACTTGTGTTACACATGTGAGATTGGGATAATTGGATAGTAATTACCCTCCAAAACAGAGGATGGCGCTGTCATCTAATACCTCTCTCTGCAGAAAGAAGGATGGATGGACTGGCCTCTGGTGACATCACCTCTAAGGTGTGTGGTCTCCTAAACCGGTCCCTTCGTGAGATGTCCAAATTAAACATCCATCTTGAAGAGAGTATGAAGAAAACAATCTGGAGAAGACTTGACTGTTTTTTGCTTTGACTTATTTTGTTCCATCACAATATATACGGGGATCACTTCGACATCCCAGACCTCTATGATCTCTCTGTTAATTTATTCACAATTGTTATTAAAATGAACATCCCTCAGATTTGTCTTGAAGATCACTCATTTGTTTGCTGGTGTTCCATCATATCCTCAATTTAATTTCTGATAGATAGATAGATAGATAGATAGATAGATAGATAGATAGATAGATAGATAGATAGATAGATAGATAGATAGATAGATAGATAGATAGATAGATAGATAGATAGATAGATAGCGTAGTTGGCAGGATTAGATAGATAGATAGATAGATAGATAGATAGATAGATAGATAGATAGATAGATAGATAGATAGATAGATAGATAGATAGATAGATGTGAAAGGCACTATATGATAGATAGATAGATAGATAGATAGATAGATAGATAGATAGATAGATAGATAGATAGATAGATAGATAGATAGATAGATAGATAGATAGATAGATAGATAGATAGATAGATAGATAGATAGCGTAGTTGGCAGGATTAGATAGATAGATAGATAGATAGATAGATAGATAGATAGATAGATAGATAGATAGATAGATAGATAGATAGATAGATAGATAGATAGATAGTGTAGTTGGCAGGATTAGATAGATAGATAGATAGATAGATAGATAGATAGATAGATAGATAGATAGATAGATAGATAGATAGATAGATAGATAGATAGATAGATAGATAGATAGATGTGAAAGGCACTATATGATAGATAGATAGATAGATAGATAGATAGATAGATAGATAGATAGATAGATAGATAGATAGATAGATAGATAGATAGATAGATAGATAGATAGATACATAGATAGATAGATAGATAGATAGATAGATAGATAGATAGATAGATAGCATAGTTGGCAGTATTAGATAGATAGATAGATAGATAGATAGATAGATAGATAGATAGATAGATAGATAGATAGATAGATAGATAGATAGATAGATAGATAGATAGATAGATAGATAGATAGCGTAGTTGGCAGGATTAGATAGATAGATAGATAGATAGATAGATAGATAGATAGATAGATAGATAGATAGATAGATAGATAGATAGATAGATAGATAGATAGATAGATAGATAGATAGTGTAGTTGGCAGGATTAGATAGATAGATAGATAGATAGATAGATAGATAGATAGATAGATAGATAGATAGATAGATAGATAGATAGATAGATAGATAGATAGATAGATAGATAGATAGATGTGAAAGGCACTATATGATAGATAGATAGATAGATAGATAGATAGATAGATAGATAGATAGATAGATAGATAGATAGATAGATAGATAGATAGATAGATAGATAGATAGATAGATACATAGATAGATAGATAGATAGATAGATAGATAGATAGATAGATAGATAGATAGATAGATAGATAGATAGCATAGTTGGCAGTATTAGATAGATAGATAGATAGATAGATAGATAGATAGATAGATAGATAGATAGATAGATAGATAGATAGATAGATAGATAGATAGATAGATAGATAGATAGATAGATAGATAGATAGATAGATAGATAGATAGATAGATAGATCTTTACTGTCATTGTCACCTTTACAAAGGAAAAACGAAATTGAAGGTGCAGTCGACTCAGTGTGAGGCATAAGAGTTAAAAAGACAAGAAGAGAGAAAATAATAACAAACTGAATATTAATTAAAGTACTTTACAAAATATACGAATTGCACTTGTTGACTTAAGGTCTCAGCACAGTGGCGCAGTGGGTAGCGCTGCTGCCTTGCAGTTGAGAGACTTGGGGACCCGGGTTCGCTTCCCAGGTCCTCCCTGCGTGGAGTTTGCATGTTCTCCCCGTGTCTGCGTGGGTTTCCTCCAGGCACTCCAGTTTCCTCCCACAGTCCAAAGACATGCAGGTTAGGTGAATTGGCGATTCTAAATTGTCCCTAGTGTGTGCTTGGTGTGTGGGTGTGTTTGTGTGTATCCTGCAGTGGGTTGGCACCCTGCCCGGGATTGGTTCCTGCCTTGTGCCCTGTGTTGGCTTGGATTGGCTCCAGCAGACCCCCGTGACCCTGTGTTCAGATTCAGTGGGTTGGAAAATGGATGGATGGAGTACCGGGGTTTAAGAGGATCAGTATTGGAGAGATGTACTATATTATTTATAATATCATATAATATCATTATATCTAAACACACTATTCTCAGGATTTCTAGGTGTTCCTATCTTGTTACTTATTATTTACATATTTACAGTTTTGGAGAGTTAAGATAGAAGGAACAAAATGCCATTAGGCTTATCAGAACAGCAAGCCCTTGAAATCCTCCCGTCATTGAGATAGTGAGAGACAGAGGTATGCAGTGAGGAGACAAACGATGAACAACAGAGTAAGGCAGTCAGTGCAGAGTCATACGTCCGATGCTATCAGATCCTGAATTTGCTGGGCAAGGAATTTTAAAGAGGCAGAAATCAGATGAGGAGAAGGAGGTTGAAGGCGAAGGGTTGCGACCAGCAGTCTCATTTCCTGAAACATCTTCTTACAAAAGCAAAAGTGGACAAAAAACACCAAAAGTGCCACACAAGTTCAGTGTCACTTGACTGCAAAACAGATGACTGCTGCAGTGTGTGCCAGATCATAAAAACGTAACCATAATCTGAGATTATTGTGCTGAGTAGCAGACTATGATTGTGTCATTATATATAAATATTAAAAACTATTAATTTTTAAAAAATTGTTTAAAAAGAAGTAAAGTGTTCAGGGAAGAGGTTTCAATAAATGATTGAGCAGTTAAGGTTGTCTGTGGCTTGATTTATATATAAACTAGACAAAGAGCCCGTTTCGACAACGTAAGATGAAACGGGCACGAGTGGAATAGTAATAAGTATAAGCACCACAAACCTGATATAGGTGTATTGAATGAATGCGTAATTGAATCAGAATGCGTAATTAGGCCTCGAGCTGTAGTCGAAATCGCCTTTCAGGCCTCTAGAGCTTTAATCGAAGTCGCGTTTCACTTTGAATTTTTGCGGCTGTAAATCCGCCGCCTGCTGTGATGTTGGGGTCAGATGTCGGTCAAAGTCGCCTTTCTCTTTGAATTTTCGCGGCCGTAAATCCGCCGCCTGCCGCGATGTCGTTCTCGTAAGGTTTTTCGGGCAGCTGCACAGAAGGCGACTGCGCCTTCAGCTTCGGACAGACGTGAGTGAGTGAGTGAGTGAGTGAGTGAGTGAGTGAGTGAGTGAGTGAGTGAGTGAGTGAGTGAGTGAGTGAGTGAGTGAGTGAGTGAGTGAGTGAGTGAGGAGGCTGGCGAATTATATATTAAGATATATGCATGGGTCTCTAAAGACCCATGGTATGTAATAGTGTTTGTTGAAAGTCTCAGGTATACAAGGGTTAATGATAGCCATAGTAACTTAAAAAAATACAGGAAATAAGAAATATAAATTAAGTAATACACATCTCTCAATAATTTAAATGACCATTAAAATGTTCTCCACTTTGTCTTCTTAAGAAATACTTTTCAGATTTTTCAATCACATTCTCATTGTAATTTTGTTTTTGGAAAAACCTCGATTGTTGTAGTTTGTAAAATTGTCTTTGTTGCTGGTTGGGATTGTTTCTGCCTGACAGGTTGCACCAATTGGCCCTGCAGTGTTCTCCTTCCCCTCGAGCTGTGTGTGTGTGACTGTACAACTTGAATAGTCAAGTTTAGCAATGGAACTTAAAGATCATGGCCTGTATGAAAACAAATACCTCCAATTGTGTTACTTTAATTTAATCGCATGTTTGCACTTCCTGAAAAATTACTGGACTTATCCTTTAAAAGTTTATTTATTTTTCAAGAATTTATTTTAGAGGTTCATCTACACTCTGACTGTCCACTCATGACCAGAGGAATAAAGTCGCTCTGAGACTAAGGGTCTGCACTAGTATCCCGAAGGTTGCTGGTTCGAATCCCCGTCACTGCCAAAAGAGATCCTACTCTGCTGAGCCCTGGAGCAAGACCCTTAACCTTCAATTGCTCCAGGGGCGCTGTACAATAGCTGACCCTGCGCTCTGACCCCAAGGGGTATGCGAAAACTAACAAATTCTTAGGCGAAATAAAGAACAAAAAAACAAACAAAAAAAAAGTCTACCCACTTTTATCCATTCACTAAACTTAGTCCCACGCCACAAACTTTCATATCCGTTAACTTAGCCGTTGAGCACATCTGTATGTTTCGCTGTGCTGACAGCTTCGGACTTGTTTAGCTGCTTCACTTACGCATGTACTGGGGGGCTTGTGTCACGTGTCTGATCAGGTGACTAGCTTTCTCTGATTGGCTGACAATTGAGTTGTTTTGCTTTGTATCAATGTGCGTAATTATTTTTACCTTTTTATTGTTTTTTAATGCTTGATGTTAACCCTCGGCTCATTATGCTGCTAATGAAATTCCCTAATTGCTCAGCGTGATAAGCACAGTACGCGCTAATACTCCCGTGATGCACAGTATTTCCCATATTGGATGACATTTATAAGTTATGTGAACCGCTCCAGTGTTTGCTTGGCACCACACCAAGACCACCCTTACCGGTCCAGGTGTTTTAGTTCACACCCAAGTGTGGCTGACGTGTTGGCATCTACCTAAACGATTTTGGGGGAAATCGCACCAGAGTTCGAAAAACACACCATAAAGCAAAAGAGGTGTGAAAACCTAAAAACCTTCTGCTTGAGTCATTTTTACTTTGACTTCATCAAGTATGGCTGTTGGGAACTTTATAGATCATAGGGATAAAGTCTCCTCACCCAGAATGATGCCAAGTCAGCCGCAAGCTGTAAGCAAGTTAAAAAGTGTAGGCATGATGTAGCATTCACAGGTGCATTCGGGGACTTCGGCAGAGCATTTGTCATTTTTACTTGATTAAAAACAGAGATATCACATTTAGGGAAATAACATATTTTTGTAACAATGAGTCACATCCAAAAATAACAGTGAGAAAAGAATAATGCCATAAATGTGTACGTTTTTAATAGAATTTTATAATAAGTTAAAAACCAAGCATAAACAGGCGTATGGTGGCTCACACAGCTTTCATAGTCAGCAGATTCCAGCTCAAGCATGGGGTAAAATGAAGGAGGATAGCAGGAGCATCTGAGACCACCCAGTTAACCCCATGGAAACCCCTGAAAGCCTGAAATGTGTGGTCCCCCAGTCCTCCCAGCATGGAGGCATCCCGGCCGTCTGCCACACTCTGAAAAACAAGTAATTAAAATGCATTGATCAGCACCGAGTTTATGAGGACATGTTACTGCACAGGGCAGTCTGGACTGAAGGGAAGTGGGAGGGGCTAAAACGTTTGAGTGACAGGAGCCAATCCAGCCAGCGATAGGTGCACCTCCTTTGTGTTTTGATTTAACTAAGGGGGCTTCGCCCCCTGCTCGCTCTGCTCGCCAACCCCTGGTGTTGGGTAACCCGAAATACATTGATGTATGTATGAGATATATTGGAGTGTAAAGGTGTAGATGACGAACAAAGAAAGTAAAGAACCCATAGTATGGCACATTAGAAAGATTTATTGGAATATTTCTTTATACACAACATTTGTAGTAAAGATGGTGTAACATTAGAACATTAGAACATTAGAACACTCTAGACGAGAACAGGCCATTCAGCCCAACAAAGCTCGCCAGTCCTATCCACTTATTTCTTCCAAGACAACATCAAGTCGAGTTTTGAAAGACCCTAACGTCTTACTGTCAACCACACTACTTGGTCGCTTATTCCAAGTTTCTATCGTTCTTTGTGTAAAGAAAAACTTCCTAATGTTTGTGCGAAATTTACCCTTAACAAGTTTCCAACTGTGTCCCCTTGTTCTTAATGAACTCATTTTAAAATAACAGTCTCGATCCACTGCACTAATTCCCTTCATAATTTTAAACACTTCAATCAGGTCACCTCTTAATCTTCTTTTGCTTAAACTGTAAAGGCTCAGCTCTTTTAATCTTTCCTCATAATTCAACCCCTGTAGCCCTGAATCAGCCTAGTTGCTCTTCTCTGGACCTTCTCTTGTGCTGCTATGTCCTTTTTGTAGCCTGGAGACCAAAACTGCACACAGTACTCAAGATGAGGCCTCACCAGTGCATTATAAAGGTTGAGCAGAACCTCCTGTGACTTGTACTCCACACATCAAGGCGCTATATATCCTAACATTCTGTAAGCCTTCTTAATGGCTTCTGAACACTGTCGGGAAGTCGATAGCTTAGAGTCCACTATGACTCCTAAATCCTTCTCATAAGGTGTACTCTCAATTTTCCGACCGCCCATTGTGTATTCAAACCTAACATTTTTACTTCCAATGTGCAATACTTTACATTTACTGACATTAAATTTCATCTGCCACAAATCTGCCCAAGCCTGTATGCTATCCAGGTCCTTCTGTAATGATATAACAGATTCCAAATTATCTGCTAATCCACCTATCTTGGTATCATCTGCAAACTTAACCAGCTTGTTACTTATATTACTATCTAAATCATTTATATATATTAAAAATAGTAGCGGCCCTAACACTGACCCCTGTGGAACACCACTCTTAACATCAGACAGTTCTGATGAGGTTCCTTGCACCATCACCCTCTGCTTCCTGTGTCTGAGCCAATTCTGCACCCATCTTCAAACATCACCCTGAACTCCCACCTCTTTTAATTTGATGCCCAACCTCTCATGTGGCACCTTATCAAATGCTTTCTGAAAGTCCAGATAAATAATATCATAAGCTCCACTTTGATCGTATCCTTTTGTTGCCTCCTCATAGAATTCCAGCATGTTAGTAAAACACGACGTCCCTCTTCTGAACCCATGCTGACTGCTTAGAATAACTGCTGTCCTTGCCAGGTGTTGCTCAATCTTATCCTTAATAATTCCTTCTATTAATTTTCCTGTGATGCATGTTAAGCTTATTGACCTGTAGTTGCTTGGATCTGCCCTGTCACCCTTTTTATATAATGGGATGATATTTGCCATTTTCCAGCCCTTCGGAATCTCTCCAGTGCGCAGTGACTTCCTAAAAATATGAGTCAAGGGTTTATATCTGTACTCACTAGCCTCCTTAAGAACACGAGGATATGTGTTGTCCTTGAATGAGTTTTCCTTGGTATGGAGTATCTATAACTTTAACTTTAATATCAGATGAACACCGAACTCATGAGAAGGCTACATAAAGTTGTCCATGTCCAAGTACAGGCTCAGAGAGGCATATGCCAACTCTGTCCATGGTTTGTCCTTGGGATTTGTTGATCGTCATGGCAAATGCAGGTTTAATGGGAAATTGGCGTCGTTTAAGTGTAAAAGGTAATTCCAGGTCAGAACATGGAAGGTCAACTGTAGGAATCAAAACAGTATTGTTAGAATGTGATCCTGTAAGTACTTTTGTAGACTTAGGTAATGGGTGACTGTTTATGACTTCAGCGACGTTTCTCATTATCAGCTCTGTGTATTGCTTGTTTTCAGGAAGGGTCTGCCATTGCCAGCTGGTGGCCTGATATTTATCCTGGTAGATGCAAGAGGAAATGAACTATTGTAGGATCCAATGCAGCCCATAAAGTTTTTACTTTCGGGTACATTGTTAGTTAGAAGCTTCCGTTGATATTCAGGATATTCATCTAAAGGAGGCAGTCTAACCTGACCCTTTTGACAACAACGTGTAAACTTATTAGTTGGAGTGCCAGTTGTTTCTTCAGGGAAGTTAAGTGAATGACAATGACAGCAAATGATATTCATTAATCCTAATGAATGTTCATTAATAGTGGACTCATTACAGAATGCGTTGTCAGCTAATTGGCAGAATTGTTTAGCGGCTGTTTGTCGTTCCTTTCTTTGCCGTTTATGTATTGCCTCTGCTGTTTGAGAGTCGCGTTGTAGGCACCTGCGTTCATTGATTGTATCCAGGCGGACTCGTTTGTGTATCTCCGTCAGTTGTGGTGTTTCGTTTTGAACCCATGCCTGCTTTGCTTCCACAGTTTCAGATGCGCGTTGTAGGCGTCTATGTTCATTGTATTTGTCCATGCGGGCTCGTGTTTGTAGCTCCGTTAGTCGAGCTGTTTGGTTTTGGAGCCGAGACAGATTTGCTTCGAAGGTTTCAGACGCACGTTGTAGGCGCCCACGTTTAATGATTTTATCCATGCGGGCTCGTTTTTGTAGCTGCGTTAGTTGAGCTGGATCGTTTTGAAGCCGTGACCGTGACTCCATTAGTTATCCGTTGTTTACCGTTAGTAATATGGATAATTGCACTTACTGTTAATACGGAGCGTTTTCTGTGGTTGTACTGTTAATAATGCATCACTGTAATGTGATTCACATATGCTATATGGTTTGGACGTGTGAGGATGCCGAACGTTTAATACGGAGAGTTCGTTTATTCTTACTACCCGGACCATGCTGTGTAGTGTGGACGTTTAGTTCAGAAGCGAGTTGTAGGCGCCTGCACCTTTCGTACTTTCTCATACCTTCCGTACTATCTTTGTGGACCTTTGCGGACTCCGTAGTGTCTTCCGTTTGACTCTGGGGTGCAGTGCAGAATCCTCTTTTCTGTGTGGCGTTAGTTGAGCTATTTCGTTTTGGAGCCATGACTCCTTCGTTCGCGGTGGATCAGACTTCGCTTGCGGTTTATGAGACGCGCGCTGTAGGCGCCTGCGCACTATGTCTCCTGCATCCATCGCCGTGTACCTGGGTCCGTGCCTTCCGGTTTATCATTCTCGGTTAGTAATATGGATCACACAAATGGCCAAAACGGTCACCCAGGAAAGCAGGCCCGAATCTCACCTGCCTACCCAGAGGAGATGTACTCCAAAAGGCAGCCAAGCTTCCACTTGAGTGGTTGGCTTCGGCCTACACCAGGCCAAAATGTGCTTCATTCTGAAAGTTTAAACAAAATTCAAGTTCAAGCACTTTATTGTCATTGTGTAACACAACGAAATTACTTTTTGTGACAGCCCCAAGGTGCATTTAAAGAAAAGTCAAATAATTCCAAATATGTCATATACAGTGTTAAGTGATCAAGTAACCAGAGCAAATTATTATTGCTCAAAGTACAGCAGCATACTCGCAAACATATCCAGTTTTTAATACCTGGAAAAGTTTTGGGATTAAAATGCTCAGAGATCTTTATATAGACAACATATTTGCATCTTTTGAACAATTACGTTCCAAACTCAACCTCCCAGCTACACATTTTCATCACTATCTTCAAATTAGAAATTTTGTTAAACAGAAACTGCCCGATTTTCCTCACCTCGTACCCTCCACCATGCTGGAAAAAATACTGCTCAATTTTGAGGAATTAAACACAATTTCCGCATTATATAAAATCTTATTAGAGTCCCTACCTTTCAAAGACCCAAGAGGACATTGGGAAGAAGATCTCTTAATCAATATATCAGAAAAGGAGTGGAAGGTAGCAAAGCAGAGAATTCACTCGAGCTCCATATGCACAAAGCATAGAATTATTCAACTAAAAATGATATATCGAGCTCATCTGTCCAAAAATGTTTCCAGGGCAAGATCCAACCTGCGAACGCTGCAACCAAGCTCCTGACTCACTGGGTCACATGCTTTGTAAAGCATCCTGAGACCATTCATGTCAGCCAAAGCAGTGGGCGCACTCCCAATTTGGCTTAAGAACACAGCCATGAATAAAGAAAGGGACCAAAACATCCTCCGAGAGCAACTTCTCCCAATCATCCAAGAACAGTTTGGTGACCAGCATCGGCTCATAAGGCAAAAGTGAGAACTAAATGGCTCGAGGAACAAAACATCAAAATTTGGGGTCCACGGCCAGGAAACTCCCCTGACCTTTAATCCCATTGAGAACTTGTGGTCAATCCTCAAGAGGCAAAAACCCACCAATTCTGGCAAACTCCAAGCATTGATTCTTCAAGAATGGGCAGCTGCCATCAGTCAGGATTGGGCCCAGAAGTTGATGGACAGACAGCCTGCCAGGGTGAATTGCAGAGGTCTTGAAAAAGAATGAAGGGCCAACACTGCAAATATGGACTCTGTGCATAAACTTCATGTCATTGTCAATAAAAGCCTTTGAAACTTATGAAATGTTTGTAATTCCAGTTCAGTATGCCTGAAGATCTAAAAACGCTGAAAAGTTTGTGAAAACCAACACTTGCGTCCTTATCAAAACTTTTGGCCATGACTGTAAGCTGGGAGTCAGTTGTGTAGAGGGGTAAACAGAAGGGGAGACAGAAAGGTTCCCTGAGGTGCCCCATTGTTACACGCCACCATTTCTGACAGGCACTGTAGCCCATGAGCCTCACAAACCGACGTGCTTTGGTCCAGGAGACTTTGGGGGCATCAAGATGGGTAGCCTTTAGTTATCCCCTGGGGCCTCATGTATAAACGGTGCGTACGTACAGAAATGTTGCGTACTCCCGTTTCCACGCTCAAATCGCGATGTATAAAACCTAAACTTGGCATAAAGCCACGCACATTTCCACGGTACCTCATACCCTGGCGTACGCAATTTCTCCGCTCGGTTTTGCAGACTGGAGGCACCCAGCGTCAAAGCAGTGCTACTGTTCCTGTGTGGTTACCCTTTCTTTCTTAGATCCACATTCCTGACGCTGCTTTATAAATACACTGAAACTAACTGCATATTGTTTATTAGTGTAATGCATCTGATTGTAATTAACCTGCAGCAATATAATGGTCCAGGGAATAGCCATAGTATTCCAAATACCATAACTGCTTTAGCGTTGTTACTCTCACTGCATCTTCTTCTTCTTTCTGCTGCTCCCGTTAAGGGTTGCCACAGCAGATCATCTTTTTCCATATTACTCTCACTGCACCACTCGGAGTATTTATATCACTGTATCTGAGTGGGGAATCACAGCAGCAGCTGATCGGAAAGAGAAATATCTCTGTACAGCATGAAGCAGATGCCTGAGCCACAGCAAAACACTTTATAGAGACTTCCCAGTACGGACTTCGCGGTTTAGAAAAGGTTTCATCCCAAGAACTCTAAACTCACTCAATCAGTCCATCAAGTGCTCCTTGTAGAACTGTTTACTTTACCTCAGTGTAAACTTGCACTACAGTTATAATATTGCACAACCTGTGCCAGTTTATAAAGTGCGTATTTACATATGATGACGGTATTCATTTTTAAGATGAAATGCAGCAAAATATGTCGATTATAGTATACAGATAAAACTTTTAACTTCATTTAAATAATCTGTATTGTTAATAATTAAACATGTGAGGACACGGTGCCGCAGCGCTAGCTAGTTCAGGGATTGTTCCTGAATTGCATTGTATTCTTGCGCTGACGCGACACTGGAAAGATAGACGGATAGAATAATTAAACATGTACTACAAAGATATTTCAATGTTCCTTAAAAGTTTTGAAGAATCGGCGTTCTAAGCTTACAGATGGCTTAACGTCTATTACAGAGCTGATTGTTTGGCGATTGGGCATTTGGAGAAAGAAAAGTAAGGACAGGAATTGGAGGTTAGTACGTTTGAAAGAGACAGTACTTCTGTAATAAATTATTTCATCGAAGGTCGCACATGGCGCAGCAAGACTCTTGCGTGAGATATGAACAATCACTGCGCCACCGTGTTTCCATGTTTAATAACATGCTTTCATTCCTATCATCGTGAAAATGATATCACGTATACATCTCAGTATTTTAATTATTCAGAGAGCTGTAATATCACGAATGTAATGGATTATGTGTCCTATCGGAGAAAGAGAAAGAACGGAAGCACGTAGTGATTCACACACATAGAGCACATAGATATTCAAATACAGAACAAAGCATTTAACGTGCTACTTGAGAAACTAGTAAAATAAACGATTTTAAGATGAAGTTTATGATGTTCTACTTTAATGGCAAAATAAACTACGTGATTAAAGTGGAAATTTCGAGATTAAAGTTGACATTTCGTGCTTTTTTCCCACTGTGTGCCTATTTTTTTTCTCTGTACCCTTATAAGCTTTCATGTGACACTCAGACGGTGGGCTACGACTCGCCTTTTCACAGCGACTTTGATATGTGATTTCTTTTTTATTTCGGGCACTGTGCGACTTTGTGAACTTGAGCTTTCGAGTTTCTCCGACACTCTGTCACTCGATCAACTTTCTTTTGTTGATTATACCACTGTTTAAACCAACAAATAGTATGTTTTTCCTTTGCCTCCACTTGGTATTCGCTGAAATTCTTATATTTTCCCCTGTGCTTTTCCTATTGTCTTTTCACAGAAGGCTATTTATATTGAATTGCATATTCAAAGAGGCTTAATTCTGGGAGGAGTTGGGGCGGGACAGAAGGCGCGTGCACGTGCGTTACTTTTCACGCTGATCGAGATTTATGTAGTGGAAGAACGTGAAAGTTTGCGTGCGCACAGATTCTTGCATCTGGATGTTTCTGTGCGTACGCACAATCCCGCTTTTGTGCTTACGCCATGTTATGGTGTGAGTTCTACGCACGGCGTTATACATGATGCCCCTGGTCTGTAAGGTAGTGGAGAAATCAAAGAACATGAATGTGACTGTGAATCCAGCTGTGCCCAGGTGAGAGAGGGCTGTACTGATGAGCATATAAATCAGAGCCCCCTCCACACCTAGCTGAACCTGGAAGACAAACTGCAGAGGATCAAGATGTTCTGTAAACCAGAGGTGGAGTAGATTCAGGACCAGCCACTCAAGGGTTATCGTAATATACGAAGTGAAAGAAACTGGTCCGAAGTCCTTGGATTTGATGGACTGTCCTTTCTTTGGCACTCACAAGATATTCTCCAGGGAAAATAGGAGAACAAGTACGGAAAGACCCCCCACAGCTGGTTGGCAAATGCCTTCATGCACCTCAAGCCTTGTCCAAGCTGAGTTTCTATAACTCTCTCCTCACCTGGTCAATAGAGACAAACAAACTGGCAAATGGAAGGGTGGCAGAGACCATGGGTGCAGTGTCATCAGAGGGAAGGTCCCCAGGGAAGTGCAAAGGTCATGAAGGGTGGAGGGAGGTAGCAGTCAAGAGCCCCACGCTGCTGCAATTGGCACACAGTAGTTAGTGTAGTTTGGGGACAGCTGGGCTGACAAGGGTGGCATGTGCTTATAGATGACCGAGTGCATCAGTCAGGTCAAGTGAAGTCAAGTTGGGGAGCCTCCACTGGTACAGTGTGTTGTATCACCCACTACAGGATGAAACAACTCGGGATCCCAGTTGGCAACCCCCCAGGCAGACACGTGGACCAGTCCCACCCTCCGGAAATGACTCTCTATCTGCTGCAGCCAGGTGATATGTGGGAGGCCCTTTGGTCTGGTCCAGCCACTAAGGTTCTCGACAATGAGGATCTTACGAGCCGGATCACCCTCGGGTAATCACACCGTACATGGCCGTAGTGCCAATGCAGGTCATGTGCCTCATTCGGGACTCTGTGAGCAACGCAAAGTCAAACCAGCGGGACCCAACGATTCTCTGAAGAGTCACAGCAGTGAAGGAGTCCAGTCTTCATCTTAGGTCACTGGATAGCGTCCATGTCTCACAAACAGGGAGTACCAGGACTCTAAAGACTTGGACCTTCGTCCTTTTACAGATAAGCGCCACACACCCCTTTCCAGTGACCTCATGACCCCCTCATGCTCTCCCAATCCGTCTGCTGACATCTTAGGAAGAGTCACCAGAGACATGAATGTCACCACTGAGGTAAGTAAACCTCTCGATGAGGTCGGCACTCTCTCCGCAGACAGACACACCACTGATGGCCGTGCCCAAGAGGTCACTAAAGGCCTGGCTCTTTTGGTTTTTATCGGGACCCTCACAAGCCCAGACACTCAAACTCCACACTCAGTCACTCGAGACCCCCGATCAGAGCCTTCATTGACTCTGCGAAGATCACAGCATCATCAGCAAAGTCAAGATCCATGAATTTGACTTGTAACGGTCGGCCGGGACCCTTGCTTAGCCAGGGCCGCCTCCAAGCTGGAAGGACCTGAGGAGAAAGCCTGGTCAGGACAGTACCTCCCCCGGAACGCTATATGGCAGCACCCCCTGGGTTGAAACGGTGCCTCGGACTCCCGCAGGGTTTCATGGGAGTTGGAGTTTGGTGCAGTCTTGTTGGGATCTGGGGGCGCCACCAGGGGGTGCTGCCACCATTCCTGAGCCAATATGGGCAGTTCTCTCAGCACACCCGGAAGTACTGCCAGAAGTAAGTCATCCAGCATTCTGGCTAACGTATAAAAGGTGCCAGCAGACACTACTCGGAAAGCTGGAGTTGGGTGGTAGGAGACAAACCTTGCCTAGGAGGAGTGGAGGAGAAAGAAAAGAGAGAGAAGAAAAGAAAAGAAAAAGTATGGTGTTTGTGCTTTGTGACTGTGTTGTGGTTTGTGGGAATGGGAAAGACGTTGCCCACAAGGGAAAAGAAGAATAAAAATCCTCCTGCGTCAGTCTAAGTCAGGTTGGGTGGCTGGAACGCCCCCTAGAGTTGTCACAACAGACTTGTGGTAAAGGTGCCATCCCATGACAGTGCCAAGTTTAAACTCACTGAGCTCTATTCAGATTGTCAATGGAGGTTTGCACAGCTATGATTTGATTTTACGCTCCTCCTAACAATCAAACTCGTGAACTCAGTCATTTGGAGTTCTGTCATTTAGTGTATTTATTACAAACTTGTAGATTCACAAGGTGCTCATTCAGCTTCACACGTGTGTCCAAACTGACAATCCATTAACCTAAAAACACTAAGACACTGAAACACCGGGCCTCCAAATTCTGGGCCTCCTCCTCCTCCCACGTCTCAAAAACGTTTGTTTGAAGTTTCTTACTTGGCCGTGTGTGGCTGTGGGCGTGAGTGGGAGCCACAGTTTCCAATGTGCTGCCAACACAGCATGCGATCGGAAAAAGCTCTGTTGTGCAATCACACAAGCCTGTGAAAACTGTGACCAGAGAGAGAGAGCGAGAGCTTGGGAAGGTCTGATGGCTCAAGCTAGACTGAGTGACGAGGGGCAAAACACGAAGTCGGGCAAATTAACGCAGGTGGGCATGATCTGAACTGAAGCCAGCTGAGGAACACAACTGGGGAATCCAACTCTGAAGGAGAGTCGAGCCACAGCTCATCCGACTCCACATACCCTACTGGATGATGAGCTCCTGAATCGTGTGATGAAGACTGAGGGCAACGCTGGACAACACATCAGATGGATGGCAGGACAGCATGTGCCACACTCGAGTGGTCTCAGGACTCGTCTAAGCAGAGAAATGACAAGGGATATGAGCAGCAGGCTGACTCAGACAGCCATTAAATGAGATCTGGCATGAGGGTCAAATACCCTTTAAACCACTTCACTTCACAGAGAAAGATAGATAAATACCATGAAAGGAGCTATATAATAGTTACATTTAAAAGGCAATCGATAACAGATAGAGATAAGTGAAGGGCAAAGTATAAAGATAGATAGATAGATAGATAGATAGATAGATAGATAGATAGATAGATAGATAGATAGATAGATAGATAGATAGATAGATATGAAAGGCACTATAAGATAGATAGATAAAAGGTGCTATATAATACAGTAGATAGATAGATAGATAGATAGATAGATAGATAGATAGATAGATAGATAGATAGATAGATAGATAGATAGATAGATAGATAGATAGATATGAAAGGCACTATAAGATAGATAGATAAAAGGTGCTATATAATACAGTAGATAGATAGATAGATAGATAGATAGATAGATAGATAGATAGATAGATAGATAGATAGATAGATAGATAGATAGATATGAAAGGCACTATAAGATAGATAGATAAAAGGTGCTATATAATACAGTAGATAGATAGATAGATAGATAGATAGATAGATAGATAGATAGATAGATAGATAGATATGAAAGGCACTATAAGATAGATAGATAAAAGGTGCTATATAATACAGTAGATAGATAGATAGATAGATAGATAGATAGATAGATAGATAGATAGATAGATAGATAGATAGATAGATAGATAGATAGATAGATAGATATGAAAGGCACTATAAGATAGATAGATAAAAGGTGCTATATAATACAGTAGATAGATAGATAGATAGATAGATAGATAGATAGATAGATAGATAGATAGATAGATAGATAGATAGATAGATAGATAGATAGATAGATGTGAAAGGCACTATAAGATAGATAGATAGATAGATAGATAGATAGATAGATAGATAGATAGATAGATAGATAGATAGATAGATAGATAGATAGATAGATAGATAGATAGATAGATATGAAAGGCACTATAAGATAGATAGATAAAAGGTGCTATATAATACAGTAGATAGATAGATAGATAGATAGATAGATAGATAGATAGATAGATAGATAGATAGATAGATAGATAGATAGATAGATAGATAGATAGATAGATAGATAGATGTGAAAGGCACTATAAGATAGATAGATAGATAGATAGATAGATAGATAGATAGATAGATAGATAGATAGATAGATAGATAGATATGAAAGGCACTATAAGATAGATAGATAAAAGGTGCTATATAATACAGTAGATAGATAGATAGATAGATAGATAGATAGATAGATAGATAGATAGATAGATAGATAGATAGATAGATAGATGTGAAAGGCACTATAAGATAGATAGATAGATAGATAGATAGATAGATAGATAGATAGATAGATAGATAGATAGATAGATAGATATGAAAGGCACTATATGATAGATAGATAGATAGATAGATAGATAGATAGATAGATAGATAGATAGATAGATAGATAGATAGATGTGAAAGGCACTATAAGATAGATAGATAGATAGATAGATAGATAGATAGATAGATAGATAGATAGATAGATAGATAGATAGATAGATAGATAGATAGATGAGAGGTGCTATATAATACAGTAGATAGATAGATAGATAGATAGATAGATAGATAGATAGATAGATAGATAGATGTAAAAATGGCTAAATAATACATAGATTTGAAATGGCACTTTACAGTATAATGTTTAAATATGAAATTCATAATACAGTACATACTGTACATAGATCAATTTGAAGGGCACTATGTAATACATAAATAGATACATTTCAAAGGCACTACATAATAAACTGATACAAAAGACATAATATGGTAGATATGTAAAGTACTAGATAATAAACTTAAATATAAAGGGCATTAATTATATAACAAATACATGTGAAAACCATTATATAATACATAGTCAAATAGATATTTGAGCCAGATAGGCAGATTTGAAAGACTATTTGATGGTTAGATATAAAAATCACCATAACACATACAGATACATATGAAAGGTACTGTAGAATGCATAAATAGGTAGATTTGAAAGGCACCCCTTAGTAGGCGGAAATGAAATATATTATGTAATAGAAAGACTTTAAAGATACTATATAGTTAAATATGACAAATAATATGAAAGGCACTATATAACAGATAGATAGATAGATAGATAGATAGATAGATAGATAGATAGATAGATAGATAGATAGATAGATAGATAGATAGATAGATAGATAGATAGATAGATAGCAGGGCCACGGGTCATAAGCATAGAAGCTCAAGTCTGTTGGGGCCTATGGCCACCGCCAGGGGGCGCATGGACATTTTCAGGGACCTATTTGGCCACACTTCTGCCACACCCTGGAAATACGGCTGGAAGAAGCTCATTGGGCATCTGGAGTCCTTCCAGGTGCCTTATAAAGGAAGTCAGTCACCACCACTCAATGGCCGGAGTTGGGAGGAAGAGGACAAAGCCTGAAGAGAAGTGGAGGTGGAAGGATTAGCGGCCTGAAGGGACTGTGTTTTGACGTGAGCCTTGCATGGTGCTTTAGGTACTGTGTCGTGGGGAACAGGGTCAAACGCTCCCAATTTTAAATAAATGTACTGTATGCTGGGTGCTAAACCTGTCTCCTGCCTGTCTGTGTCAGGCTTCACAATAGATAGATAGATAGATAGATAGATAGATAGATAGATAGATAGATAGATAGATAGATAGATAGATAGATAGATAGATAGATAGATAGATAGATAGATAGATAGATAGATAGATAGATAGATAGATAGATAGATAGATAGATAGATAGATAGATAGATGTGAAAGACACTATATAATAGGTAGATACCTCCTGCTGTAGCCCATATCTTGATTTATTTTTCTATTTTAATCATCAGCCCCCCACCTCTTCTCCTCACCCACCTCACTCTCTTCCACCATTGCCTTTTGCCCCCTTTTATCCAACTCCTGACACTCTTCTGTTTGAGTGGGCATTGTGATGTTCAGTGACCTTCATCACTAATGTCACCCAGCCACATTCTCCCACTCTGCAGATGCCAGCTCTGTGGCTCTGAGAATCATGCCAGGCACAGATGCCAGGGAGAGGAGTGGATGCTTTTTGACCTTTTGAGCCCATTCTAAGCTGCCCCGTGCAGGTTTTTGCTTTTCTTCTTTATTTTAAACGAGCCAATGAGAGTAGCAAAGCTCAGGTTTCCAAACGAATATCAGCTGGCATCACCCCTTGGCGCAGGAGGCATGTCAATGAGTGTGCGCACAAATCTTTGCCAAGTGACCTCCTCTCGAGGACACGTTGGTTTATTTTTTGTACTCTTTTGTGTCATCCCTCCTCCAGAGCTGCTGTCTTTACACAAACGCACACTTACAAGTTTCTCGGTGTGGGCGCGATGCCTCATTCTCATTGTTTTGCTTTACTTTCCACATGAATGGGAGTCGCCGCAGACTTCTGGAGCAGAGCGCTTAATGGCGAGGTCCTCCTGACTTCTGCTGCATGCCCAATTAAATGTCAAGTTGCCACTTTTACTAAATACAATATCATCAACCATTTTCATATATTTGTTGTCTTTGTTTCATGTATTTTTGTACACCTACTGTACATTTGTGGCTTCCTACACAGACTTGGTAAAGTTCAGATGGGCACAGGGGGAGCGTGCCAGTACAGGGCTGAGATAATGTAGTTTAATTTGTTTAAATCACATTACATGATTTCTTTTGGCCTGAGGATGTCATATTACACGACCAGTTTTTGCAGGGGGTGACAGATTACACGACTTCGCAGCACAGTTTCACATTTCAAAAGTAACGCGAGCTCACCATATTCTGACAGCCAATCACACGCTGCCTGAGAGGGCCAGTCCCGGAGTGAAGAGTGGACAGATACGGCGAGTTCACCCTCAACCTCTGACTCTTTATGTTTTCTTTTTTCCAAGAGCTTCTCTTCTGTTTTTGAGTTCCAAAATGCCCATGTTCCTTATTTCTCAGGGTTGCACTTTATTAGTTGCACACATAGAGCGCCCCTCTGCAGTTTGATTTAGTCAGCGCGAGTCGCAGACCACTCTAAATGAGTCACTGACAATGTCAGACTGCACCACCGGTGAGACTCGCTAAGATTATGTAAGTAATGTTGTGCAATGTGACAAGCCTTTTACTGGACACTCCAATGTCTTTCTTACGTATGTTCAGTTATCCAGATGAGTGCTTCGTTATTTGAATTTGTGTCCATTCATTAACTAATAACCACGTTGGACAATCAGCTTATACTTCCTACATCAGCAACTGGATAGGAACAACCATAGGGCAGGATGGCTGTCTTTACAGGACCCCCACCCCACCCCACCCCATTCAGTCAAGCAGGGCAAATTAAAGTGAATAAATCAGAGCATACGACTGTCAGACTCAGGGTGGAAAAGAGCCGGAGCCGACTCTGGCAACACGAGGTGAAAGATAGGAACATCCACATGGGGGCAAGTAACGATCACCACCTGAATCAGAAAAGAAAGGCACATCATCTGGGATGTGGGAGGAAACACCACACAAATGGCAGGAAAAGCCACACATACATGGGCAGAACGTGCCAACTCCACCCCGACAAGAAACCGTTCACACCCAGGATGGCAAAGACGGTGCCACTGCGCTGTGCAACAAACTGAGTCACTGAATTTAAATAACGTCTCCCGAGTTTCAGAAAGTTATACATGCCCTTATTTTAATTTACAAACAGTACTAGCACTAAATTAAATAAATAAATAAATAAGTAACGATAGATAGATAGATAGATAGATAGATAGATAGATAGATAGATAGATAGATAGATAGATAGATAGATAGATAGATAGATAGATAGATAGATAGATAGATAGATAGATAGATAGATAGATAGATAGATAGATAGATAGACGGTGATATCAGCAGCTCTGCGACGTTAACACTCGAAATGTGTGTGGGTGGGGAACAAAGGGGCTTCAAACATCAGCGCTTCTCGTTGTATTATATAGGGCCTTACATATCTATATCTGAAATATAAGATGCAGCAGATTATTTAAGGCTTTGTAGACCATAAGCAGGATTTTAAAGTCAATTCTAAATGGCACAGGCAACCAGTGTAGTGACGCTCAGACTGGGGTGATGTGCTCGGTTTTTCGTTTCCAAGTTAAGATTCTGGCAGCTGCATTCTGCACTTGTTGTGATCGATTGATGTCTTTTTTTGGTGGTCCTGAGAGGAGAGCGTTACAGTAATCTAGTCGACTGAAAACAGAAGCGTGAACTAATTTTTCAGCATCTTGCAATGTAATAAGAGGTCTAACTTTTGATATATTTCTTAAGTGAAAAAATGCTGTCCTAGTAATCTGATTAATATGTGATTTAAAATTCAGGTCAGAGTCAATAATTACCCCTAAATTCTTTACCTTCATCTTGACTTTTAATCCTAATGCATCAAATTTATTTCTAATACCCTCATTATATCCATTATTACCAATCACTAAAATTTCTGTTTTCTCTTTATTTAGTTTGAGAAAATCTATCTATCTATCTATCTATCTATCTATCTATCTATCTATCTATCTATCTATCTATCTATCTATCTATCTATCTATCTATCTATCTATCTATCTATCTATCTATCTATCTATCTATCTATCTATCTATCTATCTATCTATCTATCTATCTTTTTACTTTATTTTTTCTTTATCCAACCCACAATATCCTAACTACAGGGTCACGGGGGTCTGCTGGAGCTGATCCCAGCCAACACAGGGCGCAAGGCAGGAAAAAAACCCTGAGAAGGGCACCAGCCCACCGCAGGGGTCCAATAGATAGATAGGAAAGTCACTATACAGTGCATCCAGAAAGTATTCCCAGTGCTTCATCACTTTTTCCACATTTTGTTATGTTACAGCCTTATTCCAAAATGGATTAAATTCATTTTTTTCCTCAGAATTCTACACACAACACCCCATAATGACAACATGAAAAAAGTTTACTTGAGGTTTTTGCAAATTTATTAAAAATAAAAAAACTGAGAAATCCCATGTCCATAAGTATTCACAGCTTTTGCTCTATACTTTGTCGATGCCCCTTTGGCAGCAATTCCAGCCTCAAGTCTTGTTGAATATGATGCCACAAGCTTGGCACACCTATCCTTGGCCAGTTTGGCCCATTCCTCTTTGCAGCACCTCTCAAGCTCCATCAGGTTGGATGGGAAGTGTCGGTGCACAGCCATTTTAAGATCTCTCCAGAGATGTTCAATCAGATTCAAGTCTGGGCTCTGGCTGGGCCACTCAAGGACATTCACAGAGTTGTCCTGAAGCCACTCCTTTGATATCTTGGCTGTGTGCTTAGGGTCGTTGTCCTGCTGAAAGATGAACCGTCGCCCCAGTCTGAGGTCAAGAGCGCTCTAGAGCAGGTTTTCATCCAGGATGTCTCTGTACATTGCTGCAGTCATCTTTCCCTTTATCCTGACTAGTCTCCCAGTTCCCCACAGCATGATGCTGCCACCACCATGCTTCACTGTAGGGATGGTATTGGCCTGGTGATGAGCGGTGCCAGGTTTCCTCCAAACGTGACGCCTGGCATTCACACCAAAGGGTTCAATCTTTGTCTCATCAGACCAGAGAATTTTGTCATTATGGGGTGTTGTGTGTAGAATTCTGAGGAAAAAAATGAATTTAATCCATTTTGGAATAAGGCTGTAACATAACAAAATGTGGAAACAGTGATGCGCTGGGAATACTTTCTGGATGCACTGTAGATAGCGTAGTTGGCAGGATTAGATAGATAGATAGATAGATAGATAGATAGATAGATAGATAGATAGATAGATAGATAGATAGATAGATAGATAGATAGATAGATAGATAGATAGATAGATAGATAGATAGATAGATAGATAGATAGATAGATAGATAGAGTGGACTACATCTATCTATCTATCTATCTATCTATCTATCTATCTATCTATCTATCTATCTATCTATCTATCTATCTATCTATCTATCTATCTAATACACAGATTTGGAATTGCACTTTACAGTATAATGGTTAAATTTTGAAATTCACAATATGCTTCATACAAAGATCAATTTGATCTATGTAATACATAATTAGATATATTTCAAAGGCACTACATAATAAACTGATACTAAGGACATAATATGATAGATATGTAAAGTACTAGATAATAAACATAAATATAAAGGGCACTATATAACAGATAGATGTGAAAAGCATTATATAATAAATACTTAGGCATATTTGAAAGGCACTGTATAATATATTCAGTACATAAACAGAAATAAAATATAAAGCAAAGCTGTGTGTAACAGATAGATATGAAAGGCACTATATAATACATAGTAAGATAGATATGAAAGGCGCTATACAAGACAGGCAGCAAACAAATACATAGGTGCAATATAGGGGTTTGTTTCCTGCCTTGCTCCCTGAGTTGGCTGGGATCGGCTCCAGAAGACCCCCGTGACCCTGTAGTTAGGATATAGTGGTGTTGGATAAAGAAAAAAAAGAAAAAAAGATAGATAGATAGATAGATAGATAGATAGATAGATAGATAGATAGATAGATAGATAGATAGATAGATAGATAGATAGATAGATAGATAGATATGTAAGGCACTATATGATACAACGAGAAGCGCTGATGTTTGAAGCCCCTTTGTTCCCCACCCACACACATTTCGAGTGTTAACGTCGCAGAGCCGCTGATGTCGCCGTGTAACACGAGCTGTGCTTTGCTTTGCTTTGCTCCGCTTTGTTCATTGCGTAGCGCGTCTCATTTTCGTGCTCTAAATCATTCGGACGGTCTCGACAAGCTCACATCTCATGTCTGACCCGCTTGCTGTTATTTGGCATTTCATCTGAAGCGCAGATCACAAATCTCTCTGCCTGCCGATCTCCTGGCGCTCACCTCCTCTAACAGGCTTGGGGGAGCTCGGCTCCCGTCAACAATGAACTCCGCTGTGTTTCACTCGGCAGGCAGGCACTTAAGTGTTCATTGGATGCTGGGTTATCGAGACTCTGAGATGTGACCCTTTTATTTAAATGAATCATAAATGAATCAATGGAGGTCTTGTCTGCAGGCCCCCGTGGCAGTGAACGTGACGGCTGATAGCACCCCGCCGAATTTTCGACGCCGCTCCCTCCCACCGCCCCGCGCTGTTTTTTTTTTTTTTTTTTCTCGATTCTGCGGCAGGTGAAATTCAGTGTGAGATGATCGGCAGTGACAGCCCAGCCCAGGCTGATGTGCGAGCGATCGCTAATAGCACCTCTAATGACAGATAACCCCCTCGGAATTAAATGCTCATGCTTCATTCCATCAAAAAGTACAGAACGCGCACCCAGCCCACCAATGTCACTCTTCATTTTTTCCTGTCATCCGTCCTTTTCGCAATTTTTTTTTACATTTGCTTTTTTTTTTTTCTTTCTTTATGGTTTTTGTTTTCTTTCCAAACCAAAGAAGCCAGATTTCGTGTAAGCCGCCCTAAATCAAGTATTAATAAGAAACATAATGATTTGCTACAAGTACCTAATAATCAAGAATAGCTGTGTTAATATTTGAAATATTTAAATGAGTGATTCAATTTAAATATTTTTAAATATTCTCACTTATAGTTGAAATGTGTCATTTTTCATGTTCTAGAGAAGAGACAGACCCCCCCCAGTAAAGCATCAAAAATCAAAAATAACATGAGATTTGTAATCATTGACCCTGAAATAGCCTAAAACGACACCCCACATGGTTATGTTTGAAATTTGTCATTTTTAGCCCCCTGGGGTGGGTCTTAGAGGGCTAAAACAACCGGAAATGAATCAAATATCAAAAATACGATCATATTCATGATCAGCAGCCTCGAAATGTCATAATATGACACTCCACATTTCTGTATTACCGATCCCCTTTTTTTCCAAACTTTTTTTGAAAAGGAGTAACTTTGACTCCCCTGTATCCCATTAAGGGGTCCACCGCGGGGGGTCTTGTGATGTGGCCTGCACAACTTTTCATCCTTCTGATTATTTTTTGCTAAACAGACCTCTTGATTTCATCTAATTTAGCGGTTCTCAAACTGTGGGGCGCACCCCCCTTAGGGGTGTGCGAAGTAACAAAAAAAGGGGGCGCAAAGATGTGAAATAAAGAAAACAAGAATCGAAAATATGAAAAATACATCTACTAAAATCAAAACAAATTAACTTTAACTACATTCTGATACTAGAAAAATAAATACAGAGTTAGATAAATATCGACAAAAGTTAAGTAGGTATCATAAAATATGCATCTATGATATATCCATCCATCCATCCATTTTCCAACCTGCTATATTCCTAACTACAGGGTCATGGGGGTCTGCTGGAGCCAATCCCAGCCAACACAGTGCACAAGGCAGGAAACAAACCCTGGGCAGGGCACCAGCCCACCACAGGACACACACACACACACACACACAGCACACACGCTGATGCACCTAACCTGCAAGTCTTTGGACTGTGGGAGGAAACCCATGCAGACACGGGGAGAACATGCAAACTCGGGAAGCGAACCCAGGTCTCCTAACTGCAAGGCAGCAGCACTACCCACTATGTCACTGGGCCGCCGAATCCATCCATCCATCCATTTTCCAATCCGCTGAATCTGAACACAAGGTCACGGGGGTCTGCTGGAGCCAATCCCATTCAACACAGGGCACAAGGCAGGAACCAATCCCGGGCAGGGTGCCAACCCACCGCAGGACACACACAAACACACCCACACACCAAGCACACACTAGGGCCAATTTAGAATCACCAATGCACCTAACCTGCATGTCTTTGGACTGTGGGAGGAAACCCACGCAGACACGGGGAGAACATCTATGATATATCATTAATTACAAAAGAACAAGTTGGTATTAATGGGCTCCTTTCAAAAAAACGTTAGGGGGGCGCGATTAAAACTGTTATGAAAACTCGGGTCGCAAATACTTAAAGGTTGAGAAACGCTGATCTAATTTAAGGGTATAATTTCCAGTATATGGCTTCAAAATGAGGGTCTAGACCAGTGATCCCCATAATTGGTACTGGGGACCTCCCCCCCGTGGCTTCAGGTTTTTGTTCCAAACAGATTCACAATCAGTTATAGTTAATTAGTAACAGCTGAGCTCCATTTTATTAGTCTTTAATTTGTTTCATTTCTTTTTCTGCATTCAGAAAAGCACAGCAGTACAAAGTTTACTTTTATAAGACATTTACAAATATTTCTGTTCTTGCTGTAGCTTTATATGTTTATCTCTCATTTGCTCTTTTCTTTACTTTTTCCTGTTTTTCTTTGTAGTTTGCTCCCTTCATTGTAATGACAATTAAAAACAAAGAGAGCAGACACTGAATGATGAAAGGCTGAAAGGACTTCAGCGTCAGGCCTTCTCTTTATGTAAATGATGGATTTAATTTTCGTTCTTTAACTTTGGGTCTGCCTCTCAAAATCGGCCACTGGTTAAGGCTAATTGAGTCACGCAGGGTTGTTGTGGGAAGGAAGGCGTCACGGATGGTTTGTGACGCGTCTTGAGATGGGTCACCATGGACGGTTTACTCCTCTGTGTCTATCGGTGGCGATTCTCCAAGGGGGAACACCCCCTCCCAGGTGGCGATTCTCCAAGGGGGGAACCCCCCTCCCAGGTGGTGATTCTTCAAGGGAGGACCCCCCCTCCCAGGAGACCCCCCTTCCAGGTGACAATTCTCCAAGGGGGGAACACCCCCTCCCAGGTGGAGATTCTCCAAGGGGGGAACCCCCCTCCCAGGTGGTGATTCTTCAAGGGAGGACCCCCCTCCCAGGAGACCCCCCCTTCCAGGTGACAATTCTCCAAGGGGGGAACACCCCCTCCCAGGTGGAGATTCTCCAAGGGGGGAACCCCCCCTCCCAGGTGGCGGCGATTCTCCAAGAGGGGAACACCCCCTCCCAGGTGGCAATTCTCCAAGGGGGGAACACCCCCTCCCAGGTGGCGATTCTTCAAAGGGGGACCCCCTTCCCAGGAGACCCCCCCCTCCCAGGTGGCAATTCTCCAAAGGGGGAACACCCTCTGACAGATAGCAGTTCTCCAAGGGGGGAACCCCCCTCCCAGATGGCGATTCTCCAAGGGGGGACCCTTCCCCTCCCACTTCCACTCACTGACTATTGGTGGCTATTCACCAAGGGGGAAATAATCCCCCCCCATACCCCTCATACCCCAACCCCCCCCATCTGATGGTTGTCATGGACACATTAAAAAGTCAAGACTGGGTAGCGAACTCTGAATTAACTCTGGATATTAATCAAAAAACACAATACTGTTTCAGGCGGCACGGTGGTGCAGTGGTAGCAGTAAGGAGACCTGGGTTTGCTTCCCGGGTCCTTTCTATGTGGAGTTTGCATGTTCTCCCCGTGTCTGCGTGGGTTTTCTCTGGGTGCTCCAGTTTCCTCCCACAGTCCAGACATATGCGGGTTAGGTGCATTGGCGATCCTAAATTGTGCTTTATGTGTGGGTGTGTGTGCCCTGTGGCGGGCTGGCGTCCTGCCCAGCGATTTATTCCTGCCTTGCGCCCTGGGATTGGCTCCCGTGGCCCTGTGTTAAGATATAGCGGGTTGGATCATGACTGCGACTGACAATACTGTTCAAAAGCATAACATGAACACAAAAAAGTGACATTATCCCCATATAAGTGCTTAGGATATTTTAAGGAACATTTACCAAAGTGAGTTTTGTAATTTCTACACTGAACACAAAACACAGAAACTGAGAAATAGCTGCTCACTTAACCCTTAAACTGCCACATACTTGGGTGGGGGGGGTGGGGTTACTGCACCCCTGGACGCCAAATACTCTTTTGCTGCACTTTTTAAGTAAACATCACAATTCATAAAGAAAAAGTGAAATTTTAATGGAACACATTTTTTATTTCATGCAAAGAGCATCACAATTACTGCAACACTGATCATTTTACACACAGCCGATTAACTGTAAAAACTATTAAATAAATGACTGGAACAATACGTACAAGGTGCAACTGTCGCCTTTGATGAAATTCAATAAATCCGACTGTGCTTGAACTGGCTGCAGGTGAGCACACAGAGGTAAGCGCTGATGCTGGCAGGCCAGTCTAGTGCAGCGGCTGAATCCCAGGTGACAGTGATGCTGATTCGCTAGGGGGCACCGGTGGTCATGAGCTGGCTGCTCCACGAATGTACGGCACGGACTGATCAGCTTCGGCATGCTGACAAATTGCACTGGGAACCAACTTTAGCCGATTGCGGTGTTCAACAAATGTACGTCGCCGAATATACTCGTCTCCGGCATGCTTGTAAATTGCATTGGGAACCGACTTTAGCCGGTTTCGACGGTTTAAGGGTTAATCAGGTGAGGAGTCCGACTCAAAATAGGAACAAAAACCTGCAACCACAGGGGGTCCCCACTGCTCTGAAGGGGCTAAATAGCGGGGAACCCCAAACAGCTCGACATTATGACTTGGCATCAAGATAAGTCAAACGATATATCAAATATGGGGGGGGGGGCTTCTCATGTTGGTAAGTCAGGAGGCATCAAACACACAAAAAAAAAAACGATAGTAGTGGTTTCAGAAATCATTTGTATGAAGACAACAATACTCGGCTCCTTACACCCTCCTGAACCCGACACCATTGATACTCATAAGTGTGGCAGATGAGGACAAAACACACCTGTAACATGGGGAAGGTGCAAAGTGCTCAGAGCTTTTATTAAAAAAAACAAATAGACATAGTGACCAAAGTGCAGTGCTCCAAACTGTCAATAAATAAATCTCTATATGCTGTATATAAAATCCAACGTCTGTCTCTTCGCTTTTCATGAGAGAACTACTTCACGGATTTAGATCGGGTTTTTCTCTAGAGTTTGCTTGAACGTTCCGGTTGATTTTGCAACTTCTGTCATCATGCTAAGTATCTCAGTTCGCTTGCGGATTCTGATTTATTTGCGTGAATCTGAGAGACACGCAGCAGGCCGAGGGGAGACGGGGCCCTACTCACTCACGCGTCAGCCTCGGGGCTTAACCTTAACTCCGCTTAGCTAGCGAACGAGAGAACTACTTAACGGATTTAGATCAGGCTTTTTTCTACAATTTGCTTGAACATTGCGCATGATTTTGCGACTTCTCTTATCGCGCTAAGAATCATAGATCTCTTGCAGTACCGATTTATTTGAGTGAATCCGAGAGAGATGCAGCGGGCTGAGGGAAGGGGTCGGGGCCCTCCTCACTCACACGCCAGCCTCGGGGCTTATCCTACATCTGCTTAGCTAGCGAATGAGAGAACTACTTCACGGATTTAGATCGGGTATTTCTCTAAAGGTTGCTTGAACATTCCGGTTGATTTTGTGACTTCCCTCATTGCGCTAAGTATCTTAATTCGCTTGCAGATTCTGATTTATTTGCGTGAATCCGAGAGGGAGAGACACATAGGTTGCTTGAACATTTCCGGTTGATTTTGCCGACTTTCCTCATTGTGCTAAGTATCATAGTTCGCTTGTGGTTCCAATTTATTTGCGCGAATCCGAGAGAAATGCAGCGGACCGAGGGGAGGGGTGGGGGGTCCTACTCATTCGCACTCCAGCCTTCGGGTGCATACCTGACCTCCGCTTAGCTAGCAAATGAGAGAACTACTTCACGGATTTAGATCGGGTTTTTCTCTAGAGTTTGCTTGAACGTTCCGCTTGATTTTGCGACTTCTCTCATCGCGCTAAGTATCTTAATTCGCTTGCGGATTCTGATTTATTTGCGTGAATCCGAGAGACACGCAGTGGGCCGAGGGGAGGCGGGGCCCTACTCACTCACGCGCCAGCCTCGGGGCTTAACCTTAACTCCGTTTAGCTAGCGAACGAGAGAACTACTTAACGGATTTAGATCGGGTATTTCTCTAAAGGTTGCTTGAACATTTCGGTTGATTTTGCGACTTCCCTCATTGCGCTAAGTATCATAGTTTGCTTGCGGTTCTGATTTATTTGTGCGAATCCGAGAGACGTGCGCCAGCCTGAAGGGAGGGGTGGGGGGTCCTCACTCACACGCCAGCCTTTGGGTGTGTACCTGGCCTCCGCTTAGCTAGTGAACGAGAGAACTACTTAATGGATTTAGATCGGGTATTTTTTCTATAATTTGCTTGAACATTTCAGTTTCAGGAGCGATACATATTTGCGTGAATCTGAGAAAGAGGCTGCCGGTCGAGGGGAGGGTGAAGTGTGACGTCAGGAGTGGGGAGTCCTGTTTCACTACTACGCAGGTGGAGCTGCGGGGGACGGCTAGTAATCCATAAAAAGAAGTGAACCGTGAAGGTTAAAATCAATAAATAGAAACATCCATTCAAACCGAGGTTAAAACAACACAGTGCATGAAATTCGTTAAAAATTCACAAGTCCTGGTGCCTTCCTTTAAAACTGACGCCTCTCCGGCTTATCTTATTCAGACCTCGTAGCCCGGAGAGATGTCAACCAGCAGGCGCAGACATCTATCTCATCTGGCCTGTGTCCCCCATCGCCAATCCCACGGTGTCCATGGGCAACCACCGAGCCCTGCTCCGCCCATACTACTGCCACACAGGCTCCACCCGGCGCAGGCGCTCTGCACTTCCACCGCTGCCAATGGCTCCACCCGGCGATAGCACCCCTGAGCATGATGGTCGCTCCTGCTCCCAAAACGCTCAACAGGAGCGATCCACAGCCCCCTCCTGAGCAATGGCCACTTGCTCCTCCTTGGGGTTTTATTCCCGTCCACCTCCTTCTGCTCTGCTTGTTTTCTCTCTCTTTTCTCCTGCCTGTTTCTCCCATCCTTTAACCTCCCTTCTCTTTTCTTGACTCTTTTTCTCCTTCTCTTTCTTTTTCTCTGTTGATCTTGTGCTCCCCTTTATAGGCTGGGGAGCCTTTTGCAGATGCGATCACCTGATTGTCACCCCGTGCTGATAATAAGGCAATCAGACTGCCCATACGAGCTGGCAAGGCAACACACGGATGGCTGACCGCCTCGCACCCACCCTGAAACGGCGCATCTTCACGGCAAATCGCTTGCACCTGCTCTGCTCCCTAGCAGAACCATGTTCATTACTTATTTATTAAAATGGCCACTCTTATTGAGCTGCGGACTGCTATACCACATCTTGGTATCCTTATTGTGAGATGGCAGCACTACCACCACGCTGCCCTTCACAGCCATTATCCTTTCCCATATTTTTATTGTTAGTTTTATTTAGTGTGACATCACCTTCATACCTCTAGAATTTCCACTGTCCTGGGTATCACCCCTCTTCTTACAATACAGGCACGATTCCACTATTTCTCCTTTGGTCTGGCATTTTCTGTTCATAATATATTTTTGAAATCAGCTCCAAAAACTATTCCTTTCCTATTTCTTTCTCCTCCCTGGGCTCTACCATGCTCCGGTTGGTATTCCATCTGGTCCTGTTTCCTTCCCATTCTTCATTCTTTCCAATGCCTTCTCCCAGGGCTTACATTAGGGCATCTGTGTTATGGTGTGATAGGTGTACCGCCCTGGTCAAACTCCTCACCTGTTACTGGAGTGGGTTGCACCGTACCCAAGGGAGTCTGGCCGCTTCACGCCATAAGCGAGAGCCCTGTGGGAAAGGGGAGACACGGGGCGATCGTTCGGAAAACAGAGAAAATCATGTGAAGTGTTCTTGTTTATTGCTTCTAGGAAAACTGAAGCATACTTGGTGTTAGGTTCTTACAATGGGTGGTAGCCAATGGTGAAAATTGTGAGACTGAAAGTGATATACAGCCTGTCCTATAGTTCAATCTGTTGTTGTGACATTATGGCTTATCATCATATTACAGGAATATTCACTCAAAAGAGGCCCCACATATTCTGTTGCAACTCCTGTTAGGATAAAGCAATCTGAACTAAAAAAATACACTCTACATCTTGACGAATGTGTAATCAATTTCATTACATATGATGCTGGAAGTGGTTTCCGTTTTCTGCCAGACACATTTCAATGCAGCTCTCCATGTTCCTGAACATATCAGCAAGCATCTCTGGGAGGAATAGCAACAATTTCACATTTGGATGTTTGGGGGAAGAGCAGCAGTTTCATGCTGGATGTTTTCCTTCGAATCTTCTACAGTGCGAGGCTTGCTCCGATAGACTTTTCCTTTGAGCAGACCCCAAAGGAAGAAGTCTGGTGGTGTCAGATCTGGCGACCACCCTTTGAAATTACCCTGTTGCCGAAGATGGACTCAGTTTCTGCCATGCTCCTTGCATATGTGTGACACGTTGCTCCATCTTTCTAGAAGTAACCTTCCGTTAACTCATGATCATCCAGTTGATTTTGACATTGCTTAAATGAATTGGTGACCCAATAGGTTTGCACCTTGAAGACTCGCTGCTCAATACTGTACACCACCGTCCTGATGAGAAGTTGAGTGACTGAGTGAAGGGGTCCAGGTGGTAGGCACCCAGAAGTTACAAACGGAGGTTAAACATCATGACGGCTGTCTGGTGCCTACCTCATCGCTCTGACGCAGGGGCATCCTGGCTTGTTTGAAGCTCCACATACTGAGGAGCACATTTCGAGTTTCTTTTGTTGAGATTGCTTCATCTTAGCGAGAGTTATTACAGAATATTCTAGGCCTCTTTCAAGTGAATCTCCCTGTATCATCATATGATAAAATTTTACTTTTAGAAATGAAAATGTTTGCTTTTCAGATTTGTTGAAAATTGCTGGAGAGGCTAGGGTTCTAGGGCTATAGAGCCAAAATGCTGGGGAGGATAGGGCGCATAGCGTTAAACTTCTGAAACGGAGTCTCAGGCTTTCCAAACAGAGGATTCACCTTCTAAACGTATAATCCAGGCTCTTCTGAGGCTTAGTATCCAAAATGGGCCATAACCCAAATTGTACGTTAAAAAGAGGAAAGCTCTTCAGGTAATGGAGAGGAAACTGTCGAAAAACGTCCAGTTCAAAAATAATCATTTTTACTCTTTTTTTAAATGTCTGTTTTTTCCAAGACTTATAAGGTTATTATGCTGTTAATTTTTGGCTGAGAATTAATTTCTGATATTATTTGTTTTTGTTTTAGTTTCATTTTTGGTATAGTTGAAATCAAGTCTTTTCTCGACACCATTTTGTCGGTTATATCCACCAGTCTTTTATACACCAGAAGTCTTCATGTGGGACATCATTGTCACGATGGGATAAAGGTCAATGCGTCCACTTCCTTGTCATCTAACGTGATGGAGAATCCTTTACGTTTGTTACACGTGCCACGATCCTGTTTTCTAAATTGACCAAAGTGGTATAAATCCTTTAAAAATAGCCAAGGAAGCAGGTCTGAATTACACCAGGCTCCACCAAAAGGTAGCCGAGTTTCCACTTGAGTGACTGTTATGATAAGAGCGATCTTATTCATTTTTGATGACCATATACAAATGTTCTTCATAGTTATATTTTGATTTTTTGGTAGTTTTTTTTTCTTTTTTCCCTCGGAGTCAAGGCTTGAAGTTGGCTGGGCCTATCGATGTTTATTAGCATTCTCTATACTGTCCCACCTTTTTTTGGAATTGTATCCAAAATGAACACTCATAAAAACTCAAACAGAAAACCCACAAACGCAAACTGACCTGAAGAAATTCAAACAGAAAGTCGAGCCGACAACACGCAGAAAGAGTCAATGCCACCGCTGCTAGCCTGTGGCCTTCAGCCTTTAAATGGCTGCTGTGTTTACTTCTGGCTCGTATTTATTTGTTGAATTAATAATTTCTGAATGATTATGTTCATATTTTTTATGTACTTTCTGTTATGTTTGTCTATGTGTTAGTAATGTTGCTAGTGTCCATGTGGATGGTACCCCAAAAGATACGGCCACCCATCTGTCACTGCTAGTAAGACCTCCGTCTGACCAGGGACATGGGTCTCAGCAGTGGCGCACTTAGGTTGTCATGGATTCATTTTGTAAGTGTTGTATTTCTTTGCTGTATGGGTTTTATGATGTATTCACTTTGTCTTTGGATTATGTGACTTGTTTCGGTCATTTTTTCATATTCTGTCAGTCAGTGTGTCCCCCCACAAGTATCTTCACTGTCCAGTATTCATTTGCTAATCTTGTGCTAATGAGCCACTGTTTCACCATTACTTATCCCACTGCTGACACCAAAATAGTGCTTTGTGGTGTTTGCCTGCATTGATCCAATACACTTTGGTTCCTTTCGTTGCTCTTTAAAATGGATGACTCTCTTTAGGTGGGCTAGAATGGAGATTATGAGACTGCGCAGACCTCCCCTCTTTATTGGCTCCCCTGTGGTTGCTCATTTCAGTTACGGAATGCCAGCTCATTCTGTTGGTTGCTCACTGCTAATGTCATCCCCTCCTGATGCAAAGACTACATCCAAAACTTGGAGACTCTTCACCATCAACTGCAAAGAACCCAGAAGATTAATTATTTCATTGCATCTACATCTTACGTTTCCCACTTCTGACACCATTATAGCACTGTTTGCTGTTTGTGAGCATTGATCCAAAGGATTTTTGCTTATTTTACTGCTCTTTTAGATGGATGGTTCACTTTAATTACAGTAAAATGGAGAATGTGACACGGTGGTAGGCCTCTGTTTTTTATAGGCTCTTCCTTTAATTATGGAAACCCATCTCATAATGTTGCCATCTCATGTAATATCTAAAAGCAACACCAACAACTACAAAGAGCCCAGCAAGTGCATTTTTAGGTTTCCTCGGTACCTTACTTATCCCACTCTTGACACCAAAGTAGTGCTGTGTGGTGTTGGCCTGCATTGATCCAATACATTTTGGTTCATTTCATTGCTCTTTAAGATGGATGGCTCACTTTAGTCACATTAGAATGGAGATTCTGGGACTGTGGCAGTCACATGTTTTTTATAGGCTCCCCGTGGCTGCACATTTTCTTTATGGAATGCCATCTCATACTATTCGATGTTCAGCATTAACGTTATTCATGACTGATGCAGTATCTAAAAGCAAAGTTTTGAGGCTCAACACCAACAAGTTCATGTTTGATTCTCCTGGGTGCTTCTCAGAGTTGGATGGTGGGTCTTCTTCATATCCCACCACTGACACCAATGTGCTTGCCAGTATTGACCAAAATGGAATTTTACTTATTTAATAGCTTCATTCTTGTTCAGAATGTTCAGAATTAATGTAATCCCCCCTGTTGATACAATATCTAAAAGCAAAGTTTTGAAACTCAACACCAACATCTACAAAGAGCCCAGCAAGTGCATTTTTAGGTTTCCTCAGTACCTTACTTATCTCACTCTTGACACCAAAGTAGTGCTGTGTGGTGTTGGCCTGCATTGATCCAATACATTTTGGTTCATTTCATTACTCTTTAAGATGGATGGCTCACTTTAGTCACATTAGAATGGAGATTCTGGGACTGTGGCAATCACATGTTTTTTATAGGCTCCCCTGTGGCTGCACATTTTCATTATGGAATGCCATCTCGTACTATTCGATGTTCAGCATTAACGTTATTCCTGACTGATGTAGTATCTAAAAGCAAAGTTTTGAGACTCAACACCAACAAGTTCATGTTTGATTCTCCTGGGTGCTTCTCAGAGTTGGATGGTGGGTCTTCTTCATATCCCACCACTGACACCAATGTGCTTGCCAGTACTGACCAAAATGGAGTTTTACTTATTTAATAGCTCTTGTTCAGAATGTTCAGAATTAATATAATTCCCCCTGTTGATACAATATCTAAAAGCAAAGTTTTGAGACTTGACACCAACAACTACAAAGAGCCCAGTAGGTCCATGTTTGGATCTCCTGGGTACTTTGCAGAGTTGGACTGTTGGTTTTCTTCTTATCCCACTACTGACACCAATGTACTGCTGTGTGATGCTTGCTAGGATTGACCCAAAGGAGTTTTGCTCATTTCAAACCTGTTTTAGATGGATGGCTCACTTTAACCATATTAGAATGAACACCGTGGGACTGTGACAGGCCTGCAGTTTTTATTGGTTCCCCTGTGCCTAAATGCAAAGCTTTGAGACTATCCACTGACTGTTGCAAAAGGCCTAGGAACTCAATTTTTCAGTTTCCTCCTGATTCAAAGTCTAAGTGCAAAGCCTTGAAAGTCCCCACCGGTAACTCCAAAGAGCCCAGCAACTCCATTTTTGGGTTTCTTCTCTGCCTTACATATCTTTCTACTGACACCAATGTAGCACTGTGTGGTGTTTGTATTAAATGACCAAATGGATTTTGGCTCATTGTATTGCTCTTTCAGATGGATGGCTCACTTCTGCCACATTAGAATGGAGATTGTGTGACTATAGCAGTCCAGTTTTTTATAGGCTCCCCTGCGGCAGCTCGTTTTAATAGTGGAATGACATCTCATACTGTTCAATGTTCAGCATTAATGTCCTTCCCCCTGCTGATACAATATCTAAAAGCAAAGTTTTGAAGACTCGACACCAACAGCTACGAAGAGCCCAGCAAGTCCATTTTTGGGTTTCCTCTGTCCTTTACTTATCCCACTTCTAACACCAAAGTAGTGTTGTGCGGTGTTTGCCTGCATTGATCCAATACATTTTGCTCATTTCATTGCTGTTTAAGAAGGATGGCTCACTTTAACCACATTAGAATGGAGATTATGGGTCTGTGGAAGTCACATCTTTTTTATAAGCTCCCCTGCATCTGCTCATTTTAACAGTGGAACGCCATCTCATACTGTTGGATGCTCAGCATTAATGTCATTCCTGGCTGATACAATATCTAAAAGCAACGTTTTGAGACTTGACACCAACAACTACAAAGAGCCCAGCAAAGTTAATTGTTCTTTAAGATGTACGACTCACTTTAGACACATTAGAATCCATGTTTGGGTTTCCTCTGTGCCTAACATATCCCACTTCTGACACCAATGTAGCACTGTCTGGTGTTTGTAGGCAATGACTAAATGGAATTTGGCTGATTTCATTGCAGTTTAAGATGGATGGCTCACTTTAGACACATTAGAATGGAGATTGCAGGACTGCGGCAGTCCCGTCTTTTTATAGGCTCCCCTGTGGCTGCTCATTTTAATTATGTAATGCGATCTCATACTATTCAATGTTCCTCATTAATGTCTATCCTGGTTGATACAATATCTAAAAGCAAAGATTTGAGACTCAACACCAACACCTACAAAGAGCCCAGTAAGTCCATGTTTGGATCTCCTGGGTGCTTTGCAGAGTTGGACTATTGGTCTTCTTGTTATCCCACCACTGACACCAATGTATTGCTGTGTAGTGCTTGCCAGTGTTGTACCAATGGATTTTTGCTCATTTCAAATCTGCTTTAGATGGATGGCTCATGTTAACCATATTAGAATGAACACTGTGTGACTGTGACAGGCCTGTAGCTTTTATTGGTTCCCCTGTGCCTAAATGCAAAGCTTTGAGACTATCCACTGACCACTGCAAACAGCCTCAGTTTTTCATTTTCCTGTTTCCATTCCATCCTGATTCAAAGTCTAAATCCAAACATTTGAAACTCTCCACCAATAACTCCAAAGAGCCCAGAAACTCCATGTTTGGATTTCCTCTGTGCCTAACATATCCCACTTCTGACACCAATGTAGCACTGTCTGGTGTTTGTAGGCAATGACTAAATGGACTTTTGCTGATTTCATTGCAGTTTAAGATGGATGGCTCACTTTAGTCACATTAGAATGGAGATTGTGGGACTGTGGAAGTCCCATCTTTTTTATAGGCTCTCCTGTGGCTGCACATTTTCATTATGGAATGCCATCTCACACTATTCGATGTTCAGCATTAACGTTATTCCTGACTGATGCAATATCTAAAAGCAAAGTTTTGAGACTCAACACCAACAACTCCAAAGAGCTCAGAAACTCCATGTTTGGGTTTTCTCTGTGCCTTGCATATCCCACTTCTGACACCAATGTAGCACTGTCTGGTGTTAGTAGGCAATGACTAAATGGACTTTTGCTGATTTCATTGCAGTTTAAGATGGATGGCTCACTTTAGTCACATTAGAATGGAGATTGTGGGACTATGGAAGTCCTATCTTTTTTATAGGCTCCCCTTCATCTGCTCATTTTAATTATGAAATGCCATCTCACACTATTTGATGTTCAGCATTAACGTTATTCCTGACTGATGCAATATCTAAAAGTAAAGTTTTGAGACTCAACACCAACAAGTTCATGTTTGGTTCTCCTTGGTGCTTCTCAGAGTTGGACAATGGGTCTTCTTCATATCCCACCGCTGACACCAATGTGCTTGCCAGTATTGACCAAAATGAAGTTTTGCTTGTAGATGGATGGTTTGTGTTAACCACATTAGAATGAACATCGTGTGACTTAGACAGGCCTGACATTTTTATTGGCTCTCCTGTGGCTGCTCATTTTCATTAACGAATGCCAGCTCATACTGTCAGCACTAATGTCATTCCCTCCCAATACAAAGTCTAAATGCAAAGCTTTGAGATTCTCCACCAATAACTCCAAAGAGCTCAGCAGCTCCATGTTTGCATGTTACGTATCCCACTTCTGACACCAATATAGTTCTATGTGGTGTTTGCCAGCATTGAACCAATGGGTGATTTTTGTTGGTCATTTAGATGCTGGCCTCACCTTACCCACATTAGAATGAAGATTGCATGACTGCGACAGCCCCCCCATTTTAATCAACTCCTCTGCGGCTTCCCGGTTGTGGTAAAAGTGCAGCTGCAACTTGTTTAATCTTCTTAAGATATTTCATCAGTCTGTGTCTCTCCCATAGGCACCCTCACCTTCCACATTCATTCGCTGATCTTGTGCTAATAAGCAGCCGCTTCCTGCTCTCCATCTAATCATCCCCCTCGAGCGGAACACGGAGCTCCCAAGCATGGAGCTCACTGGAGTTCACGGATTGCTTTGATGGGGTCAGTGGTCCTGTCCCTCGACAGGTAAGATGTGGTTGAGGAGATTTAGCATTACTGAAGATGATCAGCAGACCGCAGGCGTCTTGGGGCCTACGTGTCACTGCGCTCTCAGAACACGAGGAGCCGACAAGCTTCAGAGGAGACGCTCCTGACGCGGCCGCCGTCATTCAAACTCCTGTGCTAAGCACTCAGAGGTTACGAGGGTCCCACGCACCAAAGGAGTGCCTCTGAGGCTAAAGGTGATAAAGTAAGGAAGAGAGACGGGGCTCACAGATTGTCCGCATGAAGCAACACCGCAGTCGCAGGGGCTTTGAGGGAGAAAGAAAGATCAAGGACGGCTCAATTTGTTAAGAGGATCGATACGCCAGTACGAGTGAGACAAGACATGTAAGAGCCGGACCGGGCTGATGAGCACGCCATTGATTCTTTCTTCTGCTCAATGCCTCAATCACTCCGTTTTCATTTTCCGTTGGCGCCTTTGATAGTGAACTCCATCATGAAGCACTACAGAAAACAACTAACGACACGACAGTCTAATCTGGTCAGAGCTTGAAAGCAGCAGCCCGGTGTCATTCTGCTAGGCTTTGGTGGTTTCCATGGTTACCTAAAAAAAAAAAATCCCTCCTGACATCCTGGGAAGCAAACGTGAAAGCGAGGAATTGTTCACGGGAATGCGTCTCAGTGACCCCCGAGCTGCAAGTGAGACACAGGTGTCATCGTCCAGCGGTCAGGAAGACAAAAGGGCCACATGGAGCTCTCTGCGCTCAACGCAGGCATCCTGACATGTGGGGTGGGTGGAGGGGCGAATGAATGGAGAGGGTCCTAGGAGCAAAGAGGAGGAAGATGACGAGGTTGAGGAAAGAAAGAAAGAAAGAAAGAAAGAAAGAAAGAAAGAAAGAAAGAAAGAAAGAAAGAAAGAAAGAAAGAAAGAAAGAAAGAAAGAAAGAAAGACCCACATGGGGTGGGTGGGGTGAACAAATGGAGAGGGTCCTAGGAGCAAAGAGGAGGAAGATGACGAGGATGAAGAAAGAAAGAAAGAAAGAAAGAAAGAAAGAAAGAAAGAAAGAAAGAAAGAAAGAAAGAAAGAAAGAAAGAAAGAAAGAAAGAAAGAAAGAAAGACCCACGTGGAGTGGGTGGGGGCGAACGAATGGAGAGGGTCCTAGGAGCAAAGAGGAGGAAGATGACGAGGATGAGGAAAGAAAGAAAGAAAGAAAGAAAGAAAGAAAGAAAGAAAGAAAGAAAGAAAGAAAGAAAGAAAGAAAGAAAGAAAGACCACGTGGGGTGGGTGGGGGTGAACAAATGGAGAGGGTCCAAGGAGCAAAGAGGAGGAAGATGACGAGGATGAAGAAAGAAAGAAAGAAAGAAAGAAAGAAAGAAAGAAAGAAAGAAAGAAAGAAAGAAAGAAAGAAAGACCCACGTGGGGTGGGTGGGGGCGAACGAATGGAGAGGGTCCAAGGAGCAAAGAGGAGGAAGATGACGAGGATGAAGAAAGAAAGAAAGAAAGAAAGAAAGAAAGAAAGAAAGAAAGAAAGAAAGAAAGAAAGAAAGAAAGAAAGAAAGAAAGACCCACGTGGGGTGGGTGGGGTGAACAAATGGAGAGGGTCCTAGGAGCAAAGAGGAGGAAGATGACGAGGATGAAGAAAGAAAGAAAGAAAGAAAGAAAGAAAGAAAGAAAGAAAGAAAGAAAGAAAGAAAGAAAGAAAGAAAGACCCACGTGGGGTGGGTGGGGGCGAACGAATGGAGAGGGTCCAAGGAGCAAAGAGGAGGAAGATGACGAGGATAAAGAAAGAAAGACAGAAAGAAAGAAAGAAAGAAAGAAAGAAAGAAAGAAAGAAAGAAAGAAAGAAAGAAAGAAAGAAAGAAAGAAAGAAAGACCCACGTGGGGTGGGTGGGGGGCGAACAAATGGAGAGGGTCCTAGGAGCAAAGAGGAGGAAGATGACGAGGATGAAGAAAGAAAGAAAGAAAGAAAGAAAGAAAGAAAGAAAGAAAGAAAGAAAGAAAGAAAGAAAGACTTCAGATGTCTTGGTATTAAAGGCTCTATGTAAAAACTGAAAGAAAGAAATTGGTCATGTATCATTATGAAAGGCGCTATATATAAAATTGAAAGAAAGAAACTTGACATTTCACTAAATATGTACTGAAAGAAACGTGCCATTTCCCTCAATGAAAGGCACTATAAAAACTGAAAAGAAAGAAAGCTGTCCCGATGAAAGGCGCAATATAAAAACGGACTGAAGGGCACTGGCATGTCTCACTGTGAAAGGCACCACATTACATTAACCCTTTCAGCCCTGATATCCTATTACTAGCTCATATATGTGTGCCGGGTAAGATCCTTGCTAGGGTCGTCCTCAATAGGATCCGTGATCACTTGCTCATCTACCTGCGACCGCAGCAGTCTGGTTTTATGCCTAAGAAGTCTACCTTTGAGGGTTGTCATGCAGCGCAAAGGCGAATATCGGCAGACATTCTTTTCAGCCTTTTGTCAATTTTTGCAAAGCGTTTGACTCAGTTGATCGAGCTTCCCTGTGGGACGTCCTGAGGGTTCGCGAGATCCCCTCGAAGTTGCTGGATATCATGGCTGGTCCTGTACACTGGTACTGTGAATGCTGTGGCAGAGTGGAGGCAGACCCTCGGTGTTTTTCCCAGTTGATTCTGGGGGTCCATCAGGGGTGTGTTCTGCTCCTACTCTGTTCAATGCTTGTATGGACTGGGTGTTGGGCAAGGTCGTGGGGTCCGGCAGCTGTGGGACATCTGTTGGTGAAGAAAGATTCACTGATCTTGACTTTGCTGATGATGCTGTGATATTCGAGGAGTCAATGGAGGTCTCGAGAGACGGAGTGAGGAGTCTGAGCGTCTGGGCTTGTGAGGGTCCGGATAAAAACCAAAGAGCCAGGCCTTTAATGACCTCTTGTGCATGGCCATCAGCAGTGTGTCTGTCTGTGGAGAGAGTGTCGACCTCATCGAGAGGTTTACTTACCTCAGAGGTGACATGCATGTCTCTGGTGACTCTTCCTGTGAAGTCAGTAGATGGATTGGGAAAGCATGGGGGGGGGGGGGGGTCACTGGAAAGGGTTGTGTGGCACTCCTGATATCTGTAAAAGGATGAAGGTCCAAGTCTTTAGAGTCCTGGTGCTTCCTGTTTGTGAGACATGGATGCTATCCAGTGACCTGAGACGAAGACTGGCCTCCTTTGGTACTGTGTCTCTCTGGAAAATCCTTGGGTATTGTTGGTTTGACTTTGTGTTGCTCATGGAGTCCCAAATGAAGCACATGAACTGCATTGTGAGGGAGCGTCAGTTACGACACTACGGCCATGTGGTGCGTTTCCACGAGGGTGATCAACTCGTAAGATCTTCATTGTTGGGGACCTGAGTGGCTGGACCAGGCCAAGGGGTCGGCCACGTAACACCTGGCTGCGGCAGATAGAGGGTCATTTCCGGAGGGTGGGACTGCCTGGGGGGTTGCCAACTGGGATCCTGAGTTGTGTAGTGGGTGCGGCAACATGCTGTGCCAGTGCAGGCTCCCCAACTTGACTTGACTTGACTTGATATGTGTACAGCCATTACTGTAAAGCACAAGTATGCTACTATTAGCGCAAACTGGAGAGACTGGCATACAGTCCGTAAAACAAATAGTATTGAAGTACTGTATTTGGAAGCTATTGTATAATAATAGTGATACTTTTATTTTTCATTTTTGAGCTTCCTAGACACCCCAAAGGTAGAATATCTCACAAAATAATTTTTAGACTGTTCTCTGATGGCCAGCAGTTTGCACGCTGCCGGCATGATCAGGGGGTGACAGTGGGATCCTTTTCCAGATCAGTTGTCCCTGTTGGACACTCTTTGTTTTTCATGACGCCCCTTAAGCCCACCACATTTCCTTTTCATTTTTTATTTTTTACCCTATGAATGCCGTTTGATTTTTCCTTCACCCTCTGCTCGCTGAGGCTTTGTCGGCAACGTCAAAATGTCTCTCTTGTGCAACAGTAATTGACGAACAAAAGGAGGACAGACGGCTCTTTTATTCGCAGCCTAACAGAGAAGTCAATTTTGATCTCTGATGGTGCCGCTGGAATTACCCCGCTGCCATCTCCATTGCGTATTAAACAGCCATTTATTTGTCATCAGGCTAAGGAGCCAGGGGTGAACATTTCAAAAGGGTTTTTTTAGAATGCAAATCTGCTCAGAGTTCAGAAACGACAACGGGGGGAAAAGGGCATCTGTGTGCCTACTCTGAGCCCTTACAGGTGGCATTACCATCAGAGGCTGCCACCTACTGTATCAGAGTCACGTACCACACTACACTTCTCATCTTCAGGTGACCTGCTCTCACTGAGGAAGGAGAGACTTTGGATCAAAGTTAAGAAAAATGAAAAGAAAATGAATTTGTTACACCTAATACTTTCATTTTTGTTCAAACTAAATAAGCTGCATTTCAACAAATCAGATGGCCACAGCTAACTTCATTCTTTCACGCAACCGATGAGGACGATAATATGAGGCCGTAAATTCAACTTATCACATCTGGTTCTGTTTGACTGATAGATCTATCTATCTATCTATCTATCTATCTATCTATCTATCTATCTATCTATCTATCTATCTATCTATCTATCTATCTATCTATCTATCTATCTATTATATAGCACCTTTCACATCTATCTATCTATCTATCTATCTATCTATCTATCTATCTATCTATCTATCTATCTATCTATCTATCTATCTATCTATTATATAGCACCTTTCACATCTATCTATCTATCTATCTATCTATCTATCTATCTATCTATCTATCTATCTATCTATCTATCTATCTATCTATCTATCTATCTATCTATCTATCTATCAATTATATAGCACCTTTCACATCTATCTATCTATCTATCTATCTATCTATCTATCTATCTATCTATCTATCTATCTATCTATCTATCTATCTATCTATCTATCTATCTATCTATCTATCTATCTATCTATCATATAGCGCCTTTCACGTCTATCTATCTATCTATCTATCTATCTATCTATCTATCTATCTATCTATCTATCTATCTATCTATCTATCTATCTATCTATCTATCTATCAATTATATAGCACCTTTCACATCTATCTATCTATCTATCTATCTATCTATCTATCTATCTATCTATCTATCTATCTATCTATCTATCTATCTATCTATTATATAGCACCTTTCACATCTATCTATCTATCTATCTATCTATCTATCTATCTATCTATCTATCTATCTATCTATCTATCTATCTATCTATCTATCATATAGCGCCTTTCACGTCTATCTATCTATCTATCTATCTATCTATCTATCTATCTATCTATCTATCTATCTATCTATCTATCTATCTATCTATCTATCTATCTATTATATAGCACCTTTCACATCTATCTATCTATCTATCTATCTATCTATCTATCTATCTATCTATCTATCTATCTATCTATCTATCTATCTATCTATCATATAGCGCCTTTCACGTCTATCTATCTATCTATCTATCTATCTATCTATCTATCTATCTATCTATCTATCTATCTATCTATCTATCTATCTATCTATCTATCTATTATATAGCACCTTTCACATCTATCTATCTATCTATCTATCTATCTATCTATCTATCTATCTATCTATCTATCTATCTATCTATCTATCATATAGCGCCTTTCACGTCTATCTATCTATCTATCTATCTATCTATCTATCTATCTATCTATCTATCTATCTATCTATCTATCTATCTATTATATAGCACCTTTCACATCTATCTATCTATCTATCTATCTATCTATCTATCTATCTATCTATCTATCTATCTATCTATCATATAGCGCCTTTCACGTCTATCTATCTATCTATCTATCTATCTATCTATCTATCTATCTATCTATCATATAGCGCCTTTCACGTCTATCTATCTATCTATCTATCTATCTATCTATCTATCTATCTATCTATCTATCTATCTATCTATCTATCTATCTATCTATTATATAGCACCTTTCACATCTATCTATCTATCTATCTATCTATCTATCTATCTATCTATCTATCTATCTATCTATCTATCTATCATATATAGCGCCTTTCACGTCTATCTATCTATCTATCTATCTATCTATCTATCTATCTATCTATCTATCTATCTATCTATCTATCTATCTATCTATCTATCTATCTATCTATCTATCTATCTATCTATCAAGTCATTCACTGTGTATGTGTCACACTACGATTTATTTGCGTGAATCTGAGAGAGAGACTGCAGGCCGATGGGGGGGGGGGTCGGCCCGGGCTCTACTCACTCATGCGCCAGCCTCCTTATGAGTCACTCTACCTCTTGCCACGTGTTGGAGCGCACCTTGCCTAGCAATACTTGTTTGTTCAGCAGACATTATCATCTAGAGATTGTTAAAGAGTTACGTGTGACATTTTTGACAGAGAGATCAGAGCTACGTGTGTTTTAGAGGGTAGCTGCTGATTGGCAGACATATCAGTGCCAAATGCTCTTCTCCCCATGTGGGGGACGCTGTCTCATCAGAGCTGAACATGACCAGATACAGTGCCAACGTTTGACATTTACCTATCTTCCACTTGGCCAGAATTACATTTTTTTAAATTTGTTTTATTGATTTTTAAAGTTTGTCCCGTTTCACTACTACGTGGGATTAGCCGCGGGGGACAGCTACTATAAATATACCCCGTTAACTAACTCCAGGTAGCTAATAAAAACAGAAGGCTTTACTCCAGGTGTTTCCTGGATGTTAAATTGGAGAGCATATGCATCATAGAAATGGAGTCCCATTAAGGATTGTCTCATCACCCACCACAGGTGTGGGACCAGCTGAGTTGGCACATGCCAGTATGCACCAAGTACACGGGCCCAGCAAGGAGGATCTGATGTCCCGTGGCTGAAGGCCACCACAAAGCACACCGGCCATTCACACATTGACGAGAGCTGCCAGGCGACTCCTGCGGCCTTTGAGCAGGTGCCAAGCACTCCTGGGCAATCTGCCCAGTGGCTGCTTATCCTCCCCAAAAAAAAAGCTATCGAAGAACACACAGGCTGAACAGCTGTCTGTCGAGACCCAGCTGGCAGCCATCAAACCAATCTATTTTACCTGCCTGGTCAGTCGTGGTCCTGAGCTCAGTATGCAGTGCTTGGTAGACCACCAGGAGTCTTCAACATGCTTGAAATTGATCGCCTATAGCAGAGAATGTGTGAATCTGTTCATTTTCAAGACCAATTTGATTACTCAAGACCCTTTTTCTATGCCCCCCAAATAGACACCCCTCCTGTCATTTAAGGTGGAGTGGTGCCTCAGAGGCTAGGGATCTGCTCTGGCAATCAGAAGGTTGCCCATTTGAATCTCATTACTGCCAATCCGTTGGGCCCTTGAGAGAAGCTTAATTGCTTCATCCTGGGTATGATGTTAACCTGCAGAGAAAACTTGGGCATCATCCCAGCTGACTGGAAAATGGGACTTGTCATCCCTAACTGGAAAGGGAAGGGTAATCATCTGGATTGTGACAACTACGGGGGACTAACACTGCTCTCGGTACTGGGTAAGATCCTTGCTAGGGTCAACCCCAGACGGATGGACAGGAGTCGCGACCCGTTATATATATGGTACCTTTCCTGGTCCCGGATAAAAGGGAAAAACAGGAAAGGACTGTCTCTGGAGGCCGTTTTATCCCCCAGGATAGTAGGTGGCACCACCTCTGGATATCGGTGCCCATTCAAACACCAGCAGGGAATACCAGGAATTGTAGTGTGGTAACGCTGCCCTGCTGGCAACTGGGAGTGCCACAAGTGGGCGCTGCAAGAAAATTCTACTCCCTACCATTTGGGATTTCCATATCACCCTGAAGGACTTCCAGCGGGTCATATGGAAGTTCTGGTACCGGAAATACTCCAGGGTTCTCAATAAAAGGGAGGAAGACGACACTCAACTGGAAGAGGGCAGTGCGGTGGAAAGAGAGGTGATTTAGAGAAGAAACAACAACTGCGTTTGGTGCTTCTTTGTTGAGGTGTTGTGTAATAAAACACCATTTAGTTCAACTGGGGGGACTGTCGCAGTGTGTTCATGTTTGGGCTCTCTGGCACCCCCCTAGTGCCCTTCACACCATATATGGACATAATGAGACACAGCTGAGGGCATGCATGATAAAAATAATCCACCTATTTGTAAATGTATGGGAAGGGAATCCTTAGATGAGCATACATAACACTATCTCTCTATCTAATTTATAGTAGCTTTACTCTATCTATCTATCTATCTATCTATCTATCTATCTATCTATCTATCTATCTATCTATCTATCTATCTATCTATCTATCTATCTATCTATCTATCTATCTATCTATCTATCTATCTATTATATAGTGCCTTTCACATCTATCTATTATATCAGCGATTCTCAAACTGTGGGGTAACAAAAAAATGGGGGTGCGAATGTGGAAAATTTTTAATTTGTAGCGGTGTATCGGTAGCAAAAAATATAGGAATACATTTTATTAGGGTTTCAAAAAAACGTTAGGGGGCGCGATTAAAACATGAAAATTCGGGTCGCAAATACTTAAAGGTTGAGAAATGCTGTATTATATAGTGCCTTTCACATCTATCTATCTATCTATCTATCTATCTATCTATCTATCTATCTATCTATCTATCTATCTATCTATCTATTATATAGTGCCTTTCTCATTATCTATCTATCTATCTATCTATCTATCTATCTATCTATCTATCTATCTATCTATCTATCTATCTATCTATCTATCTATCTATCTATCTAATCCTGCCAACTACACTATCTATCTATCTATCTATCTATCTATCTATCTATCTATCTATCTATCTATCTATCTATCTATCTATCTATCTATCTATCTAATCCTGCCAACTACACTATCTATCTATCTATCTATCTATCTATCTATCTATCTATCTATCTATCTATCTATCTATCTATCTATCTATCTATCTATCTATCATACAGTGTCTTTCTCATCTATACTGTTTATGTGTCTCTCTTTATTGTACTGATAGCACAATTCCTATCCAGTTCCCTGGGCACAAGGAAGGGTCATCCACCCCAGAATTGGTGCCAGTCCATCACACACATTAAAATTTGGCCAAATTAGGGTCACTGATTAACCCAAACTGCCCATCTTTGGGATGTGGGAGAAACAGTGGAGTACCTGAAGAAAAGCCCACATGGACAAGGGAAGAACATTTAAACTCCACAGTCTGTGCCACCCACTGTGCCGCCTCTGCTTTGCACCAGTTTCATCCAATTCAAAGTGACCTGAACATGGCCCTGCTACACTGGACACAAGGCAGGAATGGCTGCTTCCAGGGAGGACTCCAGTCTCTGACACACCTGGACATTGTGCCAGTTTAGTGTCACCTTCTAACCGAACCAGGAAGGATGCCAGGAGGACATGCAGAGTCCTCACAGACCGCGTCAGAGCTGGAGATTTGAATCCAGGACCCTGAACTTGACCGCTGTGCCTATTTCCTGCCCATCTCTTGAGGTTCATTTTGACACAGTCCTGTTCCCCCGTGTAGTTTGTGTTCGATTGCTTGCCATTTTCCATTTTTCTATGTACCTCAGATCATGAAGATCGCCTTACAGATTTAGCCTGCATAAAAATGAATGAACCTCTGGACAACTTAGAGACTTCTGTCAGTATCTTGTGTTCTCCTCTGCTGGGGTGGCCAGGCTTGGCCTGGCCAAGTTGAGGTGGTCTTTAGAGAGAATAGGAGAGGTCCCACTGCTTATCCTTGGGGCACCCTCATGCTTGCCTGGCACACTCCTGACGTCTCTATAGGATCTGCCCAACAGAAAGAAGTCAGCCCCAGTGATGCAGAGGTCAGAGGGGGTGGCGAAGGAGGATCTGATGCTTTAACTTGGTCAAAGAGAGTTCTAAAAGAATAAAGGTGGCTGTGGCATGTCAAGAACAACCAGTGTGGACCCTGTTGATGCCCCACTAGAAAGAAATCACAAATCTGTTCTGGGGGAAGAAAGAAAAAGTGTGGTACCTGCATAAATCCCACCAGCTTACATGATGAGGTCAGCAGGCCAGCACCCTTGTCACTTCCTGTCCCTGCTCTTTGAACTTTTGCTCCACACAATGGGAAGAATGTCACCTACAGGAAGACACTGCCGTGGCATCCTTAACCAGTCCCTCTTCTTACACTCTTATGCTGACTTATGCTGATATATTCCTCCTAAGTCCCCTTAGTGGGCATCTTGACCATGCCAGTCAAAGCCACCCACTCACAGCTTCACTGTCTTACTACATAATGCAAATCATTCCTTCTGGTCACCATGGTAACAGCACCATGTGGACACTGAAGGCAGTGGTAGCTCCTGCTATTAGGTTTGGCATCTGCACCGCCAGGTGGGTGGCACTGTCACGCACCCACTTAAACAGGTTCATGGCTTCACTGAAAAGGATTTGTCAGTTCAATTGTCTTAGACAAGCTAATGGAGGGAGACCGTCCATTCCCAGGGTCCCTGGGCAGCCGCCATCTCCAGTCACAAATGGAGTTCACCGTCTGCCCCCGTGAATATCAGTGCCTTGTTCAGAACTTCTTAAAATGATGAATCATTTGCTTTACATGCAGCGTCTTCCGCCATCAACATAATAAATAAGTAGACTTCAAGGAATGGAAAAGCTGCACAATGGAGGAAATACAAGCACTGAGTCAGTCCGGCGTTCTTCTATCCACTATGGCACCACGAACAGCGGGCAAACTCACAATGTGCTTCACAAGGCTAACACGAGTATAATGCCAAGATGAAGGCAGCCTTGCTGGTTTTTTTTCGTTTGAAAAGCTTGATAGCTACGCTGACGCTCAAGTGCGACATTTTAAAGTTCACTTTGCAAAGTGTGACTCACAAGTAGAATTTGTTTCATTTATTTATTTATCTTTTTGTCGTCCATTGAAAATAGAACAGACCGCCAAGTACATGCAGCACACTTGAGTCTCATGCCAGCCCCCCCACCCCCCAACCCGCATCCTCAGCCTCGCCACCAAAATAGGAAGGCTGACTCCAGATGGTATGGGGGACGGCCGAGTGATTCACAAAATCGACAGCTTCCACCTACACCTCCGAGCGCCTCCATGCCGCCTTGAGGGAGTGCAAGGCTTCCCATCTCGCCAAGGGGCCAACGGCTGGCCATGAAACAAACCGTTTAATATTAGATGGCACTTGTGGGTGATGCTTGGGTTATAACGAGCATGACCTGAAAAAGGGGCTACGTGAAGTACGGGAGAGAGGGTGATGTGGTGGCACAGCATTTAACACTGCTGCCTTAACACAGCTCACTGCCCAGGTGACAATTGTACAGTTTAATCTTTATTAACGTTCTGTTTTCAGGCGCCCTTATTTTCTAGCAACTTCTCTGATCTATCTGTCAATCAAATGTATAGCGCCTTAAATAATTATAATTATGTATTATATACTGCCTTTCTATCTATCTATCTATCTATCTATCTATCTATCTATCTATCTATCTATCTATCTATCTATCTATCTATCTATCTATCTATCTATCTCTTTTATATAGTGCCCTTCATATTTGTTGAGAAAAATAAGCAAAAGAATGTCAAAGATGTGGGGCACCTTGCAGCCAAACCCATATAATTTAAACAAGAGAACATAAAGAAAATGTACGTACAACACAAAAAGTGAGTCATCCCAACTTCCATCTTAGGTTGACTGCCCAAGATGGTGGCCCCTCTGGATTTCAGATATTCTGGGAGGAATAGGCGGGTACAGGTGAACAGATTTCTTAAGTGATGTCAGGGGTGCAACAATGTCAATCTTCCTCAGGCCCGGTCTTAGGTATTATGGGGCCCTAGGCGAAAGGTGGGTCCAGGGGCCCCCTGGAAGCTCTGTGAAATGCGTGAAAATTAGACCAAGGAGTCGATCCGGGGCCCCCTGGACGCCGGGGCCCTAGGCGGTCGCCTACTTCGCCTATGCCTAAGGCCGGGCCTGATTGGGACAAATAATGCTGTAGTATATTTAAGTATATATGACAATTGCTCACTCGGACAATTTGTTTTGGGGGGCCCCCAAGAAGGCGGGGGCCCTAAGCTATAGCTTGTGTAGCTTTACGTAAATTGTAAATCCTGCACTGATCTTCCTCCCTGCAGTTGGAGGAAAAGAGAGATTGTTATCTCACAGCGCCATCTACTGTCTCATTGCAGAATTATCATCATCTAAGTTGTTTCCCACGCACATGACACTATCTATCTATTATATAGTGCCTTGCATTATCTATCTATCTATCTATCTATCTATCTATCTATCTATCTATCTATCTATCTATCTATCTATCTATCTATCTATCTATCTATCTATCTATCTATCTATCTATCTATCTATTATACAGTTTCTTTCTCATCTATACTGTTTATGTGTCTCTCTTTATTGTACTGATAGCACAATTCCTATCCAGTTCCCTGGGCACAAGAAAGCGACATCCACCCCAGAATTGCTGCCAGTCCATCACACACGTGCACACCTGGCCAAATTAGAGTCACCGATTAACCCAAAACTGCCCATCTTTGGAATGTAGGAGAAACAATGGCGTACCTGGAGAAAAGCCCACATGGACAAGGGAAGAACATTTAAACTCCACAGACTGTGCCACTCACCGTGCCACCTCTGCTTTGCACCCAGTTTCATCCTACTCAAAGTGATCTGAACACGACCTGCTTCACTGGACACAAGGCAAGGAATGGCTGCTTCCAGGGAGGACTCCAGTCTCTGACACACCTGAACGGTGGTCCAGTTTAACATCATCTCCTAACCGAACCAGGATGGATGCCAGGAGGACATGCAGAGTCCTCACAGATCACGTCAGAGCTGGAGATTTGAATCCAGGACCCCTGAACTTGACCACTGTGCCCATTTCCTGCCCATCTCTTGAGGTTCATTTTGACACAAACCCCCCCACACTCTTTTGCTGTTTTCCTTGCCGCTTTCCATTTTCTTATTTACTTCAATTCATGAAGAGAGTCTTAGAGATTTAGCCTGCCATTAATATCTCGCGTTTAAGCCGAGGGAGGCGCATTATTAAATGGAATCAATAGGCGGTTTATGCGGATGATGGGCAGTATTTGTTACAGATGATGGATAAATGTCATTAGTGGTGAAATGCACGATGCATCCTCTTATCGTCACGGACAGCCCGTGGGATGATTTATTGAAATGTTATTGACGGCCTGCCGCCGCTCATTCCTGCTCAGGGCCTCAAGTCTCCATCCATGTCGTATTGACTGCCACCTCTCAGGGAGGGATGAAGGATTGGACTGAAAAATGGAGCGGAAGCCTCAATTCATTTCATGTCAGCAGGAGGGCTGCTCAAATGTTAAAAACATAAAAAAAAAAAAAATATTCCACCCTCACACAGAAAATGAAAAGAAACGCTTGGGTTCAAAAAAATTACAGGAAGAGATGACAGCGGAGGAGCAGGCGACTCCATCAAAATAACGTGTGAATGGGACTGATCAGCCTTTATGCCATACACCATCTTTATACAGAGAAAGGAGTGTAATATGAGGAAAAGTGGCACAAAGGGAGAGGTGTCTGTGATGCCAGCAGGGGGCACTTACTCTGTGATTTGTGTGTGTGGATCACAATGTCCCAGTGCAGTAAAACTAAATGTCATCCTTTGAATGGCACATAAAACCCAAGGCCCTGACTCCCTGTAACCGTAAAAGATCCCCGGGCACAGAGCTGATCCTTCCATTAGGCAATCGAGACACTGTTATCTGAGGGACACCATTTATAACACTTAATGGTAGACCACCAAGGGGTCCGAGATCTTTGATCTCTGATGATACTGAGTGGACGCTATTACCCACTGGGCGCCAATTGTGAAAATAAACGTGTGCACGCTCTATATGCCAAGGGGCATGCGCTCATTAAAGTCCACAACGGGGTAGCATTTGTGCTTCTGACACTTAGTGGGACCCCACCTAGGGTTTCAACCGACACTGCCTGAGTATGTTGCCCACCAAACTTTGGTCATTTTGTCCCCTCAGTCATCCCCTGTCTCTAACTGGGGAACCTAATAGCTAATGTGTGGTGAGCCTACTGGCACAAGAATGGCTGCCATGGCATAAACCCGGTGGTCTCTTGATTCTGTATGATTTTTTGTCCTCAGTGGCCTCCAGTGTATTTTTCATTGTAAGGTCCGTGTCCAGCATTGGGTGGGGCACCCATGAATAATCGGCATGACGGAATAAGAGGACAGCTATGGGTGCGAATCCTTATCCAATCTGCAGATATCAAACCGCAGAAATATTCAAACTTTATCTTTGTGCTCTTTCATTTCTGACCCTCTTGTTGTCTTGTCCATAATTGTTATCTGACACATTGGGCTGTGGTTTCATTTTGGTTTATTTAAATTTTTTGTTTAGTTATTCACAAACATCTCCTGGATTTTGCCCAAACCTGTATTTGCAAGTTTGATGACAGGACAGGTGGATGAGGCATATTGGTTGCGGTTGAAGTGGCTCCTCAGTGCTTTGACAGTTCTACAGAAAAGTGCTGCAAAAAATGACATTAACAATCCATCTTAATTAAAGATAAGCTGTCTGTGTATCTGCTTGGTTGCTGTCTCTTTGTCATTCCAACAGATGGTGCATCATAAAGGTCAACACTACTTTTACAACTGCCATATCAAGTGGCATATAATAGAGACGTGCATTGCATTTGTCTTTGCAACAAATGGTTAATTCTACTATTTAGTTATTACTAATTCTTACTCATTGACTCAGAAACACAAGTAAGACATTGCATCAGTGAATCAAGAGTGTCGGGGTCATCAGGCGCTATTGATAAAATAGAGAGTGTTGATGGAGAAGTGCACTGAAGGCCAGGAGGAGTTGCATTGTGTCTTTGTGGACCTGAAGAAAGCAAATGACAGGGTGAGGAGAGAGGAGCTGTGGTATTGTATGAGGAAGTCTGGAGTGGCAGAGAAGTACGTAAGAGTTGTACAGGAAATGTACGAGGGAAGTGTGACTGTGGTGAGGGAAGTGTGACGGTGGTGAGGTCTGCGGTGGGAGTGACGGAGGTGGGATTACATCAGGTATCGGCTCTGAGCCCTTTCTTATTTGCAATGGTGATGGACAGGTGGACAGACGAGATCAGACAGGAGTCCTCGTGGACTGTGATGTTTGCTGATGACATTGTGATCTGTAGCGACAGTAGGGAGCAAGTTGAGGAGACCCTGGAGAGGTGGAGATATGAGAGGAGAAGAATGAAGGTGAGTAGGAACAAGACAGAATACATGTGTGTGAATGAGAGGGAGGTCAGTGGAATGGTGAGGATGAGGGAGTAGAGTTGGTGAAGGTGGATGAGTTTAAATACTTGGGATCAACAGTACAGAGTAATGGGGATTGTGGAAGAGAAGTGAAGAAGAGAGTGCAGGCAGGGTGGAGTGGGTGGAGAAGAGTGTCAGGAGTGATTAGTGAAAGACGGGTATCAGCAAGAGTGACAGTGAAGGTCTACAGGACGGTAGTGAGACCAGCTATGTTATATGGGCTGGAGACGGTGGCATAGGAGACAGAGCTGGAGGTGGCAGAGTTAAAGATGTTAAGATTTGCATTGAGTGTGACGAGGATGGACTGGATCAGAAATGAGGACATTAGAGGGTCAACTCAAGTTGGACGGTTGGGAGACAAAGTCAGAGAGGCGAGATTGTGTTGGTTTGGTCATGTGTAGAGGAGAGATGCTGGGTATATTGGGAGAAGGATGCTAAGGATAGAGCTGCCAGGGAAGAGAAAAGGAGGAAGGCCTAACAGAAGGTTTATGGATGTGGTGAGAGAGGACATGACGGTGATGGGTGTGACAGAGCAAGATGACGAGAACAGGAAGAGATGGAAAGAAGATGATCTGCTGTGGTGACCTCTAATGGGAGCAGCCGAAAGAGGAAGAAGAAGCAATAGGATGTCAGGGCTGAAAGGGTTAATTTAAGGGTCCCATCATTTGTGTCCATGCTATTTTCAATTTGGGTTATTATTTGAAATATTCTGTTGAATCCAAACACTAAAGCGAAGTCGGAGTCTTGGACCACCCCATATACAGGCTGCCATCTAGGATACTGGTGGGGGTGGAGGGGTGGATATTCATCAGTGCTCATTTTCCCCGGTCCCCTTCCACTGCATTGGCCTCCCAGGTAGGGTAAGGATCCATGTACTGGGTATCCCAGTAGCTAAATTGCCCTCCATGGCCTAATCATTTGGGACCCACTAATCATCCTCTGTCTCTGATTGGCTAATTATCTCACCCCTTCACCACCTTAGAGCTAATGTGTGTTGCACATACTGGTACAATAATGGCTACCGTCAGTCACATCATCCAAGTGGGTGATACACATTGGTGGTGGTTGTAAAGTGCTTTGAATATTGAGAAAAGTGTTATATAAGTGTAAAGAATTATTATTATTATTATTATTATTATTATTATTATTATTATTATTATTATTATTAATTATCCAACCCACTATATCCTAACTACAGGGTCATGGGGGTTTGCTGGAGCCAATCCCAGCCAACACAGAGCGCAAGGCAGGAAACAAACCACAGGCAGGGTGCCAGCCCACCACAGGGCACACACACACACACACCCCAAGCACACATTAGGGACAATTTAGGATCGCCAATGCACCTAACCTGCATGTCTTTGGACTGAAACCCACGCAGACATGGGGAGAACATGCAAACTCCATGCAGGGAGGACCCGGGAAGCCAACCCAGGTCTCCTTACAGCGCTACCCACCGCGCCACTGTGCCGCCCATTATTACTACTATTATTAATATTATCATTATTACTATTCTTATTATTATCACTATTATTATGGGCGGCATGGTGGCGCTCCTGCTTCACAGTAAGGAGACCTGGGTTTGCTTCCCGGGTCCTCCCTACGTGGAGTTTGTATGTTCTCCCCGTGTCTGCATGGGTTTCCTCCCACAGTTGAAAGACATGCAGGTTAGGTACATTGGTGATTCTAAATTGTGCTTGGTGTGTGCTGTGTGTGTGTGTGTGTGTGTGCCCTGCAGTGGGCTAGCGCCCTACCTGGGGTTCGTTCGTGCCCTGTGCTGGCTGGGATTGGCTCCAGCAGACCCCCGTGACCCTGTGTTAGGATATAGCAGGATGGAGAATGACTGAATGGCTGACTATTATTATTATCCATCCATTTTCCAACCCGCTGAATCCGAACACAGGGTCACGGGGGTCTGCTGGAGCCAATCCCAGCCAACACAGGGCACAAAGCAGGAACCAATCCAGGGCAGGGTGCCAACCCACTGCAGGACAAACACAAACACACCCACACACCAAACACACACTAGGGCCAATTTAGAATCGTCAGTCCAACTAACCTGCATGTCTTTCGACTGTGGGAGGAAACCGGAGCGCATTATTATTATTATTATTATTATTATTATTATTATTATTATTATTATTATTATTATTAATTATTAAATTCAGTTTTATTATCCATTCTTACCTCTTCAGGAGCTGATTAAGCCAATCACATTCCTTGTTTTACAAAGGACACGCCCCCCCACCAGCGCAGCAGTTATTTCACTAAATGACTCCGTCTACTGTATTGCTCTTGACGCACTGATGCAGTGAATGTCTGCTTTTGCATCCTTCCTTATGCGCTCCATAACAGAATGACAGCACAATTGGAAAAAATAAATAAAAAAATGTACACAAAAAAATAAATAAATAAATAAAAAGCACGCCAGATATTCAATTCAAAAGAAAATAAAGACTGGCTGGACCCGCTCATTGATAAGAGTAGCAAGGGAGCCCAGGTGGAACGGTCTTCTTCCTGAAGCAGATGGTGCTGTTTATTGCCACTAAACCATCCTGGCAGAAGATAATATGATTAGAAATGATAGAGGGGAAAAGTAATTGAAAAGTGAACTGCGCAGCACCCCCCCTTTCAGCTGAGAGGGAAAATAAGCCACCGACGTGCCAGAGGAAGACATCCAAGAGTCGTCCCGGCCGTCGTCTTGTGGATTTCTCAAAGGCGCAACGCATATGACGCCCGGTGACGCTTCCCACAGAGACCCCCTGCCTCCCCAACTGTAAATAAAGACCATGAAATACTTGAGGCTGACACGGAAAAGTGTGAGGAAAAGATGTGCGGCGTAGGATTGACAATATAACCAGTAAAATGCAATGACTAAGAAGAGAGCTTTTCGGAATCGTTTTCAAAAAGAAAAAAATATTGAGCAAAGCTGAAAAACGTTATGTTAACTTAGAAACATATAAACATTTTACAGCATGCAATAAATATTGTAATGAATTCAAAGTGTGGATTTACATATAGAATTGTATGACAGTAAAGAGAGCTCTGTGATGGTCCCAGTGATACGGGTCAAGGTCGTACTGTCTCCTTGTTCTCTTTGTGTCCTGGTTGGCTTTCTCATGGTGTTCCCTATTTCTGCTCAGCATCAGAGGTCTCCAGTGGCTAGGCGATGTCGATTTATTTTTTACTATTATATTCATTTACGTATTTGTTGTGTTCTAGTTGTACCACATCCTTGGGATTTTGAAAGGCACGTTAGACCCCCTCATCTCATTACCTGCAGAGTCTCCTGGCAAATGCATTGTTATGTAAATGGCGACTTGACACTGAAACGTACAAACATGCTGTACAAAAGTAGATCAGTGTCGGTCGACGCCCATTGGACACCCCAGGTGGGATCGCCCAATCCCCCGTTCTCCGTAGTGGGTGGTCGGTGCTATTAGACATCAATGACCTGTAGGGTTCCCCATCTCAGCAACAGAGTCCAGCTGCAGTCAACACAGTTTTAAGCCTCAGACAGATTCAGCAACCTGAGACATTCTGAGGCCCGTAAGGTGACGCCCCTGTCAGCTGCATCTCTTTTGACTCCACCCACTTACCCCGTGTTAGTACTAATGTGAATGTACTAATACAGGCAGTGCCCGGGATAGATAGATAGATAGATAGATAGATAGATAGATAGATAGATAGATAGATAGATAGATAGATAGATAGATAGATAGATAGATAGATAGATAGATAGATATGAAAGGCACTATATGATAGATAGATAGATAGATAGATAGATAGATAGATAGATAGATAGATAGATAGATAGATAGATAGATAGATAGATAGATAGATAGATAGATAGATAGATAGATGTGAAAGGCACTATATGATAGATAGATAGATAGATAGATAGATAGATAGATAGATAGATAGATAGATAGATAGATAGATAGATAGATAGATAGATAGATAGATAGATAGATGTGAAAGGCACTATATGATAGATAGATAGATAGATAGATAGATAGATAGATAGATAGATAGATAGATAGATAGATAGATAGATAGATAGATAGATAGATAGATAGATAGATAGATAGATAGATAGATAGATAGATAGATAGATAGATGTGAAAGACACTATATGAATAACTTTGTATAATGTTAACGTTTACCCCCCCGGGTGGAATTGAAGAGTCGCATAGTGTGATGGAGGAACGATCTCCTCAGTCTGTCAGTGGAGCAGGAAGGTGACAGCAGTCTGTCTCTGAAGCTGCTCCTCTGTCTGGAGATGATCCTGTTCAGTGGATGCAGTGGATTCTCCATGATTGACAGGAGTCTGCTCAGTGCCCGTCGCTCTGCCTCGGATGTCAAACTGTCCAGCTCCACGCCAACAATAGAGCCTGCCTTCCTCACCAGTTTGTCCAGGCGTGAGGCGTCCTTCTTCTTAATGCTGCCTCCCCAGCACACCACCGCGTAGAAGAGGGCGCTCACCACAACCGCCTGATAGAACATCTGCAGCATCTTATTGCAGATGTTGAAGGACGCCAGCCTTCTAAGGTAGTATAACCGGCTCTGTCCTCTCTTGCACAGAGCATCAGTATTGGCAGTCCAGTCTAATTTATCATCCAGCTGCACTTCCAGGTATTTATAGGTCTTCACCATCTGCACACAGTCACCTCTGATGATCACGGGGTCCATGAGGGGTCTGGGCCTCCTAAAATCCACCACCAGCTCCTTGGTTTTGCTGGTGTTCAGTTGTAGGTGGTTTGAGTCGCACCATTTAACAAAGTCATTGATTAGGTCCCTATACTCCTCCTCCTGCCCACTCCTGATGCAGCCCATGATAGCAGTGTCGTCAGCGAACTTTTGCACGTGGCAGGACTCCGAGTTATATTGGAAGTCCGATGTATATAGGCTGAACAGGACCGGAGAAAGTACAGTCCCTTGTGGCTTTCCTGTGTTGCTGACCACAATGTCAGTCCTGCAGTTCCCAAGACACACATACTGAGGTCTGTCTTTAAGATAGTCCACCATCCATGCCACCAGGTATTAATCTAATCCCATCTCTGTCAGCTTGTCCCTAAGGAGCAGAGGTTGGATTGTGTTGAAGGAGATGGAGAAGTCCAGAAACATAATTCTTACAGCACCACTGCCTCTGTCCAAGTGGGAGAGGGATTGGTGTAGCATGTAGATGATGGCATCCTCCGCTCCCTCCTTCTCCTGATATGTGAACTGCAGAGGGTCGAGGGCGTGTTGAACCTGTGACCTCAGGTGGTGAAGCAGCAGCCTCTCCATGGTCTTCATCACATGTGATGTCAGAGCAACAGGCCGGAAGTCATTCAGCTCACTAGGACGTGATACCTTTGGGACTGGGGTGATACAAGATGTTTTCCAAAGCCTGGGGACTCTCCCCTGTTCCCGGCTCAGGATGAAGATGCGCTGTAGAGGACCCCTCAGTTCCAATTGACAGGCCTTCAGCAGTCGTGGCGATACTCCATCTGGACCCGCTGCTTTGCTGGCACGAAGTCTCCTCAGCTCTCTGCTCACGTACGAGACAGGGACTGTAGGTTTGTTCTTAAGTTGAATTTGTATGTAAGTCGGAACAGGTACTTTATTTTAATAAATGCTATTGTTGACCAACTGTAACCAAGTGCTCTGCCAATGAATGATGGAGTGTCACCTCTCTCTGACCTTTTTATTATTTCTACTTTATTTTCCATGGTGATGCTTTTTCTCTTTTTTACTGCATCACCAGCACTTGCATCAGATTTGTGTTTCAGAGACATTGTTGAAGGGTGAAGACAAAAGGTTAAGATGAGCTCTTCTGTACAGCACTGTACATGCTATCACAGCAGGATGGCACCCCTCGTTGGCACGTCTGGTGTACTGACGAGAGACAACTTCCTGCTATGTACTGTATGTAACAGTACAAGCAGGCTTGCTATTGAGAATGAATGGGGGTGGCGAGGGGCGATTCACCACCCACGCGCCACACAGTCGCCTCCACTGGCATACAGACAGACAGTATATTAAAAAGTGCGGCCTCATGAATGAGACACGGCAAACGCAGATATAAAACGTCTTCCATAAAATACAATACAGTACAATACAATTTATTTTTTGTAAAGCCCAAAATCACACAAGAAGTGCAGCAATGGGCTTTAACAGGCCCTGCCTCTTGACAGCCCCCCAGCCTTGACTCTCTAAGAAGATAAGGAAAAACTCCCAAAAAAAACTTTGTAGGGAAAGAAATGGAAGAAACCTCGGGAAAGGCAGTTCAAAGAGAGACCCCTTTCCAGGTAGGCTGGGCGTGCAGTGGGTGTCAAAAAGAAGGGCGTCAATACAATGCAATACACAAAACAGAATAAATCCTCAATACAGTATAAAAAATAAAAATATTACAAGTACAGAGCAGAATTTAACAGTAGATGATATCACATAATATGATTTGGATTTGTTTAGAGTCCTGGAGCCTCATGTATAAACGGTGCGTAAGTACAAAAATGTTGCGTAAGCCCGTTTCCACGTTCAAAGAGTGATGTATGAAAACTTAAACTTGCCATAAAGCCACGCACATTTTCACGGTAGCTCCAACCCTGGTGTACGCAAGTTCTCCGCTCGGTTTTGGAAACCAGAGTCAAAGCAGTGCTTTTGCTCCAGTGTGGTTTCCCTTTCTTTTATATCCACATCCCTGATGTGGCTTTATCAAATACGTTGAAATTAACCGCATATTGTTTATTAGTTTAATGCATCTGATTGTAATTAACCTGTAACAATAGCTAAACTATTCCAAATACCATCGCTGCTTTAGAGTTGTTACTCTCATTGCACCACTCGGAGCAGCTGATTGGAAAGAGAATTATCGGTATACAACATCAAGCATACGCTGCCTCAGCCATGCGCACTGTCTATTTGAACTGCTCTCATACGGCAAACACTTCACAGCCTTTCCTGTACGGACCTCGTGGTTCAGAAACAGTTTCATCCCAAGAGCTCTAAACGCACTCAATCAGTCCATCAAGTGCTCCTTGTAGAAATGTTTGTTCTTATAAGTACAATCACCTCACTGTAAACTTGCACTACAGTTATAATATTGCACAACCTGCACCACTTTATAAAGTGCGTATTTACATATGATGACAATATCATTTTTAAGATGAAATGCAGCAAAATATGTTTATTACATTATACAGATAAAATGTTAATGTCATTTAAATAATCTGTATTGTTAATAATTAAACATGTGAGGACACGGTGTTGCAGCGCTAGCGAGGAGCTGACGCCCCGATTATTCCTGCCTTGCGCTGTATTCTTGCTGGTGCTGGCGCGACACTGGAAGGATAGATGAATAGAATAATTAATCATGTACTAATAAGATATTTCAATGTTCCTTAAAAGTTTTGAAGAATCACCATTCTAAGCTTACAGATGGCTTAACATCTATTACAGAGCTGATTGTGTGGCGATTAGGTTACTTGGAGAAAGAAAAGGAAGGACAGGAATTGGAGGTTAGTACATTTGAAAGAGACAGTACTGCTGTGATAAATTATTTCATCAAAGGTTGCACACGGCGCAGCAAGCATCTTGCGGGAGGCAGGAACAATCTCTGGATGGGGCGCCTGCTCATCACTATCACTGTGCCAACGTGTTCCCATGTTTAATAACATGCTTCAACTCCTATTATCATGAAAATGATATCACGTATATATCTCAGTATTTTAATTATTCAGAGAGCTGTAATATTATGAATGTAATGGATTCTGTGTCCTGTCGGCGGAAGAGAAAGCCCGTTTAAGAAGCAGGTAGTGATTCACACACATAGAGCACATAGAAGATCAAATACAAAACAAAGCATTTAACCTGCTACTTTAGTTACGATGGGATTTGAGAAACTAGTAAATTAAACGATTTTAAGATGAAGTTTATGATGTTCTACTTTAATTAAAAAATAAACTACGTGACTAAAGAGGAACTTTCGAGATTAAACTTGACATTTTGTGATTTTTTTCCCACTGTGTGCCTATTTTTCTTTTCTCTGTACCCTAATAAACTTTCATATGACACTCAGACGGTGGGCTACGACTCGCCTTTTCACGGCGATTTTGATATGTGACAACTTCTTTTTTATTTCAGGTACTGTTGCGACTTTGTGAACTTGAGCTTTCGAGTTTCTCTGACACGCTATGTCACTCGATCAACTTCCTTTTGTTGTTTATAGCACTGTTTAAACCAACAAATAGTAACTTTTTCCTTTGCCTCCACTTGGTATACGCTGAAATTCTTCTATTCCCCCCGTGCTTTTGCCATTGTCTTTTCACAGAAGGCTGAGCTTGAGGGCTATTTATACTGATTTGCATATTCAAAGAGGCCTAATTCTGGGAGGAGTTGGGGCGGGACAGTAGGCGCGTGCATGTGCGTTACTTTTCACACTGACCGGGATTTATGTAGGAGAAGAACGTGGAAGTTGACTTTAGCACAGAATTATGCATCTGGATTTTGTTGTGCATACGCATAATTTCCGCTTTTGTCCATACACCATGTTACAGTGTGAATTCTACGCACAGCATTATACATGAGGCCCCTGGAGACCTCAGCCATCAAGCTGCCTCTCCCTATTGGCCATTCCACAGCTGAGTCAACGCTGGGCCAGCCAATCCGATGAAAGGACCCCTCTACCCCACGATTCCTGCAATCCTCCATCAGGGATGACTTTACCTTAGGCAGGCAAAACAACTTGGCAGGTGGGCCGTGGCACCAAGTGCTACATTTGAGTACCGAGAAGAGAAACAGAATAGGTGAGGGTTAGTAACAAATTCTAACTATCATGTTACTTATGTTTTAGTGCTAATGACTAACAACAGAGATGAAGTCTGTACAGTTAATCAGCAGCTCTAGTCAGGGTGTGCTAAACTGAAGTCGTAAGTCAGGATTTAAAAGCTGAGACCGAAGGGGCATCTCTTATAGTAGCAGACAGACCACTCCACAGTTTAGGGGGGTCCTGTAACTAAAAGCTCGACCTCCCACTGTTATTTTATTAATTCTTGGAATCATAAGCACACCGGCATCTTGAGATCTTAATGTGCGCTCAGGTTTGTAAGTCATGATAAGTTCAGACAAATAACCCGGACCTCGGCCATTTAAAATACAAAACGTTATGATTTTTTGTTCAGTTTGTTTCTAATATATGACACCAAAACAACTGCTTCAGATGAAGAACTGAGAGGCCTTGATAGTTTACAAGTTAATAAATGCTGAATACACATTTGAGTGCAGGAACAAAAGGGAATTGAAATCATCATGAGGGGCGTCTGTTCACCAGCAAAACAGGGGAGGGGCTCCAGAAGGGGGGGGGGGGGTTAATTTATACACCTCATAGTGTCTGAAGTGCTCGGATCTGTCCAAGTCCTAAAGCTGTCCTGACTGCAGCTGGACTCTTCTCTATCTCGGTGCCTGGAGCATGTGGTCCTTCAAGAGCACAAATGGCGCCCCTTCTGTATACACTTTGGAGTGCGCGATGTACAGAACAGGTGCACTTTAACTTTTATAAATGACTCCCAGGGCTTATCACTGTCCCTTATTTCATTTTCTCTGTTTATATTTTCCCTCTTACATATACAGGTGCCCCCCCCCCCCCCCCCCCCCCCAATAACATTTGTCCTTGCTTTACCCTGCCTCTGCTCCACATTTTTTAAATTAATTACAAATCAAACCCTTCAGATGTAATTAAAGTGCACATTGCAGACTTTCATTTAAGAGGATGTCTGTGCATACATTTAGGACACAGCAGGTAGGAATGACAGCACTTTTTCTACTTTGTCCCCCCCATTTCAGGGACAATTGGGACAGTTTGTAGCAACCACAAAATACGGGAACGTGATTCCTACACTTCACAACCCGACAGGGGAGTGGACGATGTTTGAAGGTTACAATAGCATTACCATATTCGGTCCTCGTCCCCTCTTGCCCCTATGCCCCCTTAAATAATTGGCAAAAAATAAAACGCAACAGGAAGTGGGACTGATAAATATATTAACATTTGCTGTTTACTTGCCCAGTGCCTGACTGCTCATTAGTGAACCCCTTCCCCAGACACCCTCCCTAGCGCCCAAATCCTAACCCCCGGTTTGACACAGACAATTAAAAAAAAAGTAAATAGTAAAAAAAAACTGTTCTTTGAGAACGCAAAAGAAAGATTTAACTTAGTCCACAATATAAGAAAACAAGAAACCCTGCAGTTCAGTTCCTCCCGTATGGCAGGAGGAAACACAACAGTGTGACTGTGGCTAAGGATCAGTGGTGAAACGGCTTCTCCGCGGACTATCACGAAGAATGCAAACTCAGGGATCCGACTCACCAGACGGGAGCACCCGGAGAACACTGGTACCTGGCCTCTTCTCGGGGATTCGTCACTTGATTATTTCTTCGGGGTGGCCACCCATGAATAGCAGACGTCCCTGGGTGAAGTAAGATTCCTGAATAATTCTTTGAGCGTGAATAGTCGCTGCGTTGCCTTCAGCCTTATCCTTCCTTTTTTCTCTCTCCTTGATCCGCCATTCCCCTTAAAAAGGAAAAGTTTCCCGCCGAAAATCCTTGCCCCTCTCGGTTGTTATGGAAACCTCACGCCAGCAACAGGCAGCTGGAAAATTGACTCGGGCGGGATCCCCCCAGACTGGGACGTCACCAAAGGTGCCTGAAGGGCTATTTAAAACACCCTCTCAGCCAACATTATAAAGTGACGGACAATCCAGAAGGCTAATCCGACTGTCCGTTATGTAGCCTTGCTGCAAGTTGACGTCACGTATTGTCTCCTTCCAAACCTTCCAAGATTTCTTTTTATAATAGAGAGATTTGTATGTTGTAACGAATTCTGCGACAGAAGACACAGACACAGACCACTGCACCTACTTGGCGCCACCTACTTGTTGTAAAAGTATTTCCGTCTGCTAACAATATCTGTCATTTGGAACATTCCATCATTCTGTGGCCGAGTGTTGGCTCTGTGGCTAAGGATCTGTGCTGACCCATTTCAGGCAGAAGGGATCCTACTCAGTTGGGCACTTGAGGAACGCCTTTACCCCAGGGGTGCTGCACAATGGCCGACCATGCGCTCTGACCCCAAAAGGTCATACAAAAGGCAATTTCCCCTTGAGGATTAATAAAGCATATAAAATTATACATATGGCATAAACAACAGCAAACCAAGTTTAGATTAGCATGGTGGTCTATGGATACGCTATGTGACAAATGCTGCGGCTCTACTCAGGCGGGGCATGTTTGCTTTTCCAACTTTATATTTTGTGGCCACCAGGGGACACTCCAGCTCCCCAAATAGATAGATAGATAGATAGATAGATAGATAGATAGATAGATAGATAGATAGATAGATAGATAGATAGATAGATAGATAGATAGATAGATAGATAGATAGATAGATAGATAGATAGATAGATACTTTATTAATCCCATGGGGAAATTCAAATACCCGACACAACAGACACAGGCACAAGTCCAGCAACACACAAGGCTTTATTTTCAAGGGGAAAACAATTTTCCTTCATTCCCCACCAATGCTCAGTATAAAGAACTCAGCACTTTATCTGCTTTCTTTCTCTTCCTCTTTTCTGTCTCTTCCTCCTCCTCTCCCTCCCGACTCTGGCTCCTTTGATAGAGCACCTGGAAGTGTTTCATGTGTCCCATGAGCTCCTTCTGGCAGCACTCGGTGGAAATGCTGCAATAAAGGGCTCAGCAGTTCTTCACCCCCCCCCCCCCCCCCCCCCCCCCCCCCCCTAACAGGGTTGAGCCCGTGGCACTGTAGCAAGCCGTGTAGGGCGGGAGTTACCCTCTGCCATACTTCCCCATATAAGCTCGGTCCTTCCATCACAAAGGTGTTCCTGTCAGGTAAGAGCCCAGGCCATCCATTACAAACTACATCTTATTTTTTTTACATACAGTGTAGTGCAGGCACAGAGTGCTGAGAACAATTCTCAGTTGAAATTCAAGTATAGGTGACACCAATTACTAAACGCTGAAGTGGGACACATATAAATTGTGGAAGGTTAGCCCGGACACGATCAGGCAGACACTGAATGTCCCGAAAACACACACTTTATTTATAAAAAGTCCCACTCACAACACAGTGCCCTGCACCAAACACCCTAGTTCAGTTCGTGTCTCTCTCTTCCGGACGTCTCTTGCCGCCTTTCCACCTCTCCTCCCAAGCATTGCCTTCTTCCTCCTCTACTCGAGGGAGGCGGCCTCTTTTATAGCCACCTGATCTGTGAGAGTCTTCCTGGTGTGGCGGAAGTGCTGACATCCAGGGCTCTGAAATCCTCCAGGCGCCCCCCCCAGTGGTGGCCACGGGCCTCAATATGGTTGAGCTGCCATGCTCGGTTCCCGTGGCCCCCATACAGAACAGGGTGGCTGCCCTCTCGTGGTTCAGGGGAAGTATAATCCCTCTCCTGGCCCTTCTAGGCATCCCAGCCAGGCATGTGTCCTGGCCGTCCGCCACAACATAAAGATGTGTTTAAACTCACAGAGAACAAGGTACATACTGACATGAACACAAATGGACATCAATAACATCTGTCCAGTAATTAAGCAATGAACTATGGGTAGCTGACAATGAGCGACATTAAAATTGTCAAAGAGAAGGTCCAAAAATAAAGTCACATTCCTGGACACCTCGGCCAACTGGTCGCCTGACCCCAACTGGTCGTCCAAATTGACAAGAGAATCTTTCCATCCGCTGATTCCAAAGCTCCGTTATCCAAAGTGACTTTTCCATATGCAGGAGAGCAGCCTGGCAGTAGAGCGGTGGCACCAAGTGTCACATCATCAGGATGCCACGGAGAGAAGCAGAATACAGGGAGGGTTAGTAACAGGTTATACCTATTGTATTACTTATATTGCTGTACAAATGCGGTATACATAGTTTATCAGCAGCTCTAGTCGGGGTATACTGAACCAAAGTCATGAGTCTACAGCCTGGATTTGAGAGCTGAGATTGTAAGGGTGTCTCATTTAGACAGTAACGTTAACTTCCTTTAGTTATTCATTTAGACGTGTAGTCCGAAGGGGGATGCTGTGCAGCCTCATCCGTTCTTCTACTCCTGTCATTAGGCAGATGGTTTCATTTGGGTGTGTTGAGCACTGAAATCTGCATCCCCTTTTGACTCTCCATTATCCGCTCTCTTAACGGCTGTCCTCTTGACCGAGTGTGACACTTCAAATGCATAGTCTGCAGTTCATATATTCATAAATTTGGCTGTCAATTCTTTCAGCCTTACATTAACTCCTACTCGATCATCATAAATGAACAACAGAGAGGGCATCCAGCACCCGCGGTAACGTATCGTTCACATTTACCACTCGTCCATTGATGTATAATCTGATGCTACAGAAAGGTTTTTCCCTTGCATCATGTTATGCTTATTTTTCACAAATCTCTGCACACGTGACACACATTTACATGTTGTGACCACTAGGGGGCGTTCCAGCACCACAAATCCTTGTCACAACCTCACAGACACGAGTCCTGGTTTATATTAAAGGTTTATTTTCACAATTACCTTACACAACAGCGACATAAACACAAATACAATTCTTCTCTCTCTCTCTTTTCTTGCCCTCCACATCCCCCCCAGGTGAGTTTTGTCCACTCTCTACACCAACTGACTGGATGAGGCCAGATGGCTTCTTTTATCTTGGACCAGGGAGTAATTCTAGAGTACTTTTTATAGTTGGGATTATTAATCCTGGCAGCTCCACCTGCTGGCCGCCCACAGAACCCAACAGGGCTTCCCCATGGAACTACAAGTCCCAGCATTCCCTGTGGGTTTATGGGTGAGCATCCTGACACAGGGATGCTTCCATCTTGTGTATCAGGAGAGCCCGTACCCCTGACAGGTTATCTCTCGCTGTCTTTTTGTCACACTGGCATCCCAGCCTGGTATTACTCTTCAGCCCAGCCAGGATACCAGGATGCCCACTTCTGATCTGGCATCTTCTGCCAACCTGGCTGAGGCTTTCTGTCCATTTGTCACCTGGGTAAGAGAAGAGAATCCATCCTGGCAGGGATGCCATCCATCACAATGTTTAATAGGAGTTGTTTTTGGACTGTAGACTGTTCATTGTAATCAGGAGCTTGCTGTCTGTTGAATCAGGTCAATGAGAGCACCTCTGATATTTGTAGTTCAAAAGCCCCGCCCCCTACTTTGAGCTCCGCCTTCACAAGGCACTGGATTGGTTTAGAAGTGAGACTCTCAGTGAGCCATCTAATTGTTCCCACCCCCTTTTATGCCAGATTCTCTCATGGTTGTCTCCAGATGTACACGTTATACGTCTGGTTTGGTGAGACTATCGATTTTTAACCCCTCACTGCAAGGTAAGCTGCCATAACGCGTTATTTTTCTTTGCTTTATTAGGTGGGATTTTAAAATATTTCATGAGATTTACTAAAAGGCGCTATAACTTTTCAGGGCTCAACTGCATAAACAGCGGTGCTGCTCCTCCATGTCCTCATATTCTCAGGGGATTAGAGTAGAAATGGCATTTTGGGATGGTGACTGAAGTTCAAGTTGTTTGGCTTCATGGAAGGGTTCTGCGTGAATGCAGCAGTGTGTTGCATTTTCCACTGAGCCGTATCACGTAAAGTGACGACTTTTAATTTTTGTTGCAGTTCCCTCACACTCTTGAAGAAACCAACTCAAATCCCAAATCTGCCTATTAAAGATTAGGGGCTGAAGTGTTTCCGATGGGCTGTAGTGGGCATTAAAGGATAAGTTTGTGTGGTGGTCCAATTGAATGACAGGCTGGTACAGTAACAAATCTTTTAGGGTGCCAGCCTGGCTGTCCCCGCCTACTGGTTCAAAAACGAAACAAAATGGCTGCTCCGTAACACTCGGGCTAGTTCAGTTTGTGATGGACGGCCGACGTTTCAGTCTGGCCGGGACGTCCCTCAACTAAGAGAAAGAGCCTTTTTAGGACACTACATCCCCCGGGATGCTAGATGGCAGCTCCCCTGGACGGAAATGGTTCCTCAGATTCCTGCAGGGCAGCATGGGACATGGAGTTCAGGTCTTCAGCCCTGTTGGGTGCCGTGGGTGCCGCCAGGGGGAGCTCACCAAGAACCTGGGGACTATTATGGTGACCTTAACTCGGAAGTACTTAGGAGTCACGAGGACGGACACCTGAAGAAGGCATTTGACCCGGAGACGGAATACTTCCGGGTCAGAGACTTTAAAAGGACTACGGGAAACCCCAGCAGATGGAGCCGGAGTTGGGTGGGAGTGTGACGGAGCTGCTGGGAGTTGGAGGATTGTGATTATAGACTATTATTGTATTATTGAGTATTGTGAATTGTGGAGTGTGCGGTGCTTTGTGCACTTTATTGAAGAGAAAATATTAAAGAATCTTCTTGTGCTTTTACACGTGTGTCTGGGACGTCTGTCTGGTGGGTTCAATGGGGCGCTACAGAGCACATTATTCCACAAGTTATAATACAGCAAGAGATTATGAAAAGGCCGTAGCGTTCTTCTCCTTAGGACCAGAAGTGACGCCTCCTTCTGGGTGGTTTTAGCTTTTATGGCCCAGGGACCAGAAGGGGCGGAGTCAGCATCCCTCAATGCACTGTGGAGGTAAAAGAAGACCAGACAGTCAGCTGCAGCGCCCCCTCTCGGCTCGGGGTGGCAGCACATACCTGAGTGGAACTCAGAGGGTGACCCTCTGACGCTCATGTGTGACATTTGGTATTTTTCAAGTCAAAGTTATTTCTTCACAAACTTATGCATTTCTTGCACAAAATTGTGTTCTGAATTTAAGCGTTTTCTATCTCTCTATTATAAAAAAAATCTTGGAAGGAGTCGAGACGTGATTTTCTCGGACACACACTTATACGCCCTGCGAGACGAGTCCACGCGCGGGGCCACAAATAAAGGACAAAGAGTAGAAGACAAAGTAGAACGTCATAAAGAATTCAAAAATGTTGGCGTGATACACATGCACAGCAGGTTAGAGATAAGTCTGAACAGTCAAAAGTCTCAAAAAAAGGATAGTAAAGATCGCATTAGCGATAACAAACAGAAATTATTATACAGTGAAATAACGGAAAAGTGAAAAGAGATCAAATATATTGTTCGGATTTAAACTTTGAGTCGGAGACTTGTAGATCGTTTAATTTGTGTTGCCAGCGAGAATTAAAAGATTCCTTAAACGTTGGCACAGCATGAAGTCCCGTGAGACGGAGACTTTTACCGTGAGATTCTTTCAAGCCACGCCCCTATTTTCAAACAAGACCACGGGGTCATCTAACCTCTCAGTCGTGTGAATGTTTTTGGCAGACACACTTCCTGCACTCTCAGCTCTTAGAAATATTTTCAGGACAATAATTTTATACGTTCTAGATGACAGGGACAAACATTCGAAAAAGTCATTTTATTTATTAGAGAGAAAGAAATGACATTAACTCACGGGCAGTTATACCTTGCGTTGTCACAATGAAAGTCCAAACACGGAATCAAAATTCAATGCGATATTGATGAAAAGTTAATTAAAACATTGTTTTTACTGAAGTTTTGCAGTAAAAGTGAAAATAATGCATATGTAACAATTCCCATGAAAATAGCAATCTCTTGAAATTGTATCTCTGGTTAACCAAACCTGGGGGTGGGCGAGCAAAGCGAGCAGGGGGCAGAGCCCCCTAGTACATTTTAAAAACTATCTTGCCTGCACTCTGGCGGTGTAATGGATAAATTATAATTCAAAAAGTATGTAATAAAACTGTGATAACCCAGTCTCTGATGAATTTACTAGAAATGTTTAACAGGCTTCACCTTTCAGAACAGCCTCAGCACTCGCCTGAATGTTATGCCATGTTGTGTTTTTTAACGGCTCCTTGTGAAGGTCTATATTTTACCTTCTTACGTTTTCCTCTTTTTCTTCTACTCTCTCAACCTTTCCATTTTTTATCAGTAGACGTGTAATACTTAAAACCACCGAGACCATCCTTAGAGGTCATCCGTGTCCAGGGTGGCTATAGAACGTGGCAGCAGCATCAACTGTTATCGGACACGCCGTTAAATGCCATCGGAGATTCTCCACAAAGGCAGATAAGACCCTCAGAGGCTGTCGATATCCTGTGGCTTGTAACTCCGTTCTTTCTTTTTGTTCATTTTCCATGTTAGAGAGATCTCCCTGATCAGGAATGGGAACAATCCACATGGAAGACAAGGGTCCTCCTGATCCTGACCCCGACAAAACTCCCATTCTTTGTGAATGGAGCCGCATTAGCATCACCACATCAGCCCTGAACAGAAGAGCATAGGCTTGGCATTTACAATAAAAACGACAAAAATTAAAAGAGGGCTTCGTTCTCACCCTTTATGTTCAAGTCATTTGCTGTCGTCCATTCATATATTTATTCATTCTTTTATGTGTGTATTCTTTCATCCATACATATATACATTCATTTGTACATACATATATTTTTTCATGAAAGTATGTGTCCCTTCATTCATTTGTTCATTCAATCAATCATTCATTTTTTTATTTATTTATACATATATTCATTCGTTAATCTTTACAATCACTTATTTGTTAATATGATTTTTATTTATGCATACAGTTACCCATTCATATATTAATGGATTCATCTGTGCATTCATATACTCACATATTTATTTATTTATGTATCCATCCATCCATCCATTATGCAACCCACTATATCATAACACAGTGTCACAGGGGTCTGCTGGATCCATTTATTTATTTATGTATTGTTTTATTAATTAATTCATCTTCACAATCATTCACCTGTTCATATATGTAACATTTCTGCATACAGTTACCCATTCATATATTAATGTATTCATCTGTGCATTCATCTACTCATCTACTTATTAATTTATCCATCCATCCATCCATCATCCAACCCGCTATATCCTAACACAGGGTCACAGGGGTCTGCTGGATCCATTTATTTATTTATCCATCCATCCAACCCACTATATCCTAACACAGGGTCACGGGGGTCCGCTGGAGCTATTTATTTATTTATTTTTTTTTATTTATTCATTTGTCCATTGTTTTATTAATTAATTCATCTTCACAATCATTCACCTGTTCATATATGTAACATTTATGCATACAGTTACCCATTCATATATTAATGTATTCATCTGTGCATTCAATCTACTCACATATTTATTTATTTATCCATCCATCCATCATCCAACCCACTATATCCTAACACAGGGTCACAGGGGTCTGCTGGATCCATTTATTTATTTATCCATTTTTTTATTAATTAATTAATCTTCACAATCATTCACCTGTTCATGCACCTGTATGTAACATTTCTGCATAAAGTTACCCATTCATATTATAATGTATTCATCTGCTCACATATTTATTTATTGATCCATCCATTTATTAGTTTATTCTTCTGAAAAATCTTTCATCTCTTCACAAATGTATTTTTGCACATATTTGTAAATTTATTAATTCATTCATTTATTATCTGTACAATCAGTCATCTGTTCATATATTTATTTTCATTCATTTGATCAATCAATAAATCATTCATATATTTCTTTATTTACTTATACATATATTCATTCGTTCACTTTTACAATCATTCATATTTTTGCATACAGTTTCCCAGTCATATATTAATATATTCATCTGTGCATTCATCTACCCATATATCTATCTATTTATTTATTTGTTTGTCTATTCATTCATCGTCACAATCATTCACCTGTTCACATATGTGATTTTTCTGCATACAGATATTGTTATATATTCATTCAACCATCTGTACATTCATCTGTTCATATATTCATTTATTCATTGATCTATGCATTTATTAGTTCATTCTACTGGAAAATCTGCTTATAAATATATTCATGTATTTTTACATGTATTCATTCATTTATTTATTAATTCATTCATTTATTCCTGTGTACAATCAGTCAACTCTTCATAAATTTATTCATTTTCATTCATTTGATCAATCAATCAATCAATCAATCATTCATTCATATATTTCTTAATTTCTGTATTTATGTATACATATATTCATCCATTCCCTGTGACAACCACTCAATCTATTAATATATTTTTTATTTATGCATACAGTTACCCATTCATATATTAATATGTATTCATTTGTGCATTCATCTACTTACATATTTATTTATTTATTTACATAATAGGGAGCTCTGCCCCCTGCTCACTTCGCTTGCCAACCCCTGGGCAGGCACTATACGCTATGGGAAGCAGACGTACAATTTAAACAGATTGTTATTTTCATGGGAATTGTTACATTTGCAAAATAGAACTAACTATTTTACATTACAGCCAGTACTTAACCGTAGTAAAAAATAGAAAAACGTAATGAATTGAAAGAAAATTATGTTTCATGTTGCGTTTGAGGTATTCGTTGTGTTATATGTTTTTGTTCTGTTTGGATTTGAAATTAACACGCAAATACTTTTTAAACTTACACTGTTACTGTAAAACTTCAGTAAAAACAATTTTTTGAATTAATTTTTTGTCAATATCGCATTGAATTTTGATTCCGTGTTTGGACTTACATTGTGACAATGCAACATATAACTGCCCGTGAGTGAATATCATTTCTTTCTCACTAATAAATAAACTGACTTTTTCAAATGTTTGTCCCTGTGATTTGTCAATTGTCATAGTAAAAGCTGTTCTAATGGGAAATTGTAAACGTTTTAATACGAATGGCATATCAAGATCTCCTTTGGTGTCTAATGTCATTAGTGAAGATGGACTACATTACCTTTCTTGTCACCTGTTAAAATTTTACATGTCAGAATTGTTCGACCAATTTTCAATCCAACTAATCTTGTCCTATTGCATAGCTCAGACATAAATTACGCAATAACATTACAATACATCCTTCTTCCAACAGTAATTATTGTGGAGGAAGACTGGATGGTGTTAACGGTTGTAGATATTCTTCATGATATTGTAAGTTGATGTTTTCATCTTCCGCACCATCATTACCAACCGTTTCAGCAGAGTCTATTGATATGCATTTAACCAATTTGCCGCGTAACCGATCGACAATTTTCGCATTAATTCGTTTGACTTCCTCGTTTCTCTGTGCTAGGATTGCCCGTGTACTCATTTCTTCTTTTGATAACCCTTCCGGATGAAATCTTCAATAAGATTTGGATATAAAATGTCTTCTTTAATTGGGAACTTAAAGTGAGGAAAACATAAAAATTTATGAGAGCTGTGAGAGCAGGAACTGTGTCTGTCGAAAGCATTCACACGAATGAGAGGTGAGAGGACTGCGGGCGTGGGCTGTTAACCGTAAATGGTGGAGAGAAGGGCAGGACTTGAAAAAATCTCAACACCAAAGTCACATCTCACGGAACTTGAGAAAATCTAGTGAAAAAAATCTCATTCTGTCACAAGATATTTTTATATAATAGAGAGATGTATTTATTTTTTCATCTTCACAATCATTCACCTGTTCATATATGTGATTTTTCTGCAAACAGTTATTCATTCATATTCAACCTTCTATACATTTATCTGCTCACATACTGTATTTATTTATTCATTGATCTGTCCATTTATTAGTTCATTCTTCTGAAAAGTCTGTTCATACATATATTCATGTATTTTTACATGTATTAATTTATTTATTAATTCATTCATTTATTCATCTGTATAATCAGTCATGTGTGCCTATATTTATTAATTTTCATTCATTCATCTGTACAGTCATCCCTCTGTTCATATATTGATTCATTCATGTCTATGCATTGATTCCCCAATCCAGGATATTTTTGCATGCACTTTTAATAAATACCTTCATTCATCCTTTCATATTTTCATTCATTCATTCATTCACTCATACGCTCCTCCTGCTCCTAACCCACTCCTGCTAACACTTAGCAGTTCTCGAGTGAGAAGCCAGCACCAGACCTGAAGTGAAGCCCCCTACTCGCTCACATCCACTCCATTTCATGTCTCCAGTCCACCAAGCCTACACCTCAGTGGTGTGAAGAAGCCCCAAAACCCCCCCCACCCCAATGCTCAATGGCCACAGGCCTGTCCAGGGGCTCCTTGTAGGCCTCTTCTTGTTCCAGACTGCCTTGACACCCCTGGCCGGCCATTAAAATGGTTGAAATCCGAGTGACTATTCAAAAATGGGCAACAAATGACTTCAAAAAATGAAAAGCTCTGGAGATATCCAGTCAAGAGCTGGCAATTTAATTTGAAGAACACGGTGTCAACTTCAATGCGAGGCTTTCAATAAAGAGCAGTTTGTAAAAGTCACCCCGCTGGAGACGAGTTCCATTTAACCTGTCGCTTGTAAATGATTTGCTGCTATGTTTCATAAAAAATCTTTTTTTATTCTACTCATTTACATTTTTAAGTAGTCATGCCAACTAAAGAATAATGTCACCAGCAGTCCTAGGTAAGTTGATGTGTTTTGTCACCTGCTTTAAGCACTTGAAATGAAATGCACCACTGTGTGACTACAGAAGAATAAAAAATAAATGAGCACTGAAGACCATACTGAAAAAAAAAACTTTACAACTAAAGTCTATAGAATAAGAAAGGGGGTGTGGTCTGATCATCAAGGGGTGTGGCTTCAGATGGAGCGTGGAGAAAATCTGAGAGAGAGAGAGAGAGAGAGAGACAAGGCATGTCATTAGATAGTGGTCACCACAAGATGGGTCACTCCAGTCTAGTGCCCCTCAACTCAATGAAAGCAAATTACTGGCATTGGGGGACATGTAGGTAGTTCTACTGTACCAACATTGCCCTGGAACTGACCTGCTAAGAGTAGGCTTCATTTATGACCTCTAGGCTACCCAAGTTACATCACCTAAGCCACTATCTGCAGTCAACTGTGCCATTCTGACCACATGACATCCATCTGTCTATTATAAACGGTCAAAGGACCAGCAGAGATCATAAGAAAAATTGTGGTGTCACTTCTTTTACCGACAGAGTCCAGAAATGAGAAGTAAGACAAGCGCAAAAGGCCTCAGAAACTGAAATAAGGCCTGAGAATTGCCTGGTAAGCCGTCTGGGCTTCCCAGATGAAAAGGCTTATAAGATAGATAGATAGATAGAGGGAAGTCAAGCTTAGGGATGACCAACGTCCAGGGCCCAAATGGTACAGCTTCTTGGGACGTCTGTATTTAAAGGGTTTGGGAGGAAGGGGCAGGACATCTTGAGACGGAGGTGTGGCTCATTTGCCCTCAGTTGGCATCTTCCCTTAACTGTGAAGGGAATCTATCTATATATTATATAGTGCCTTTCATATCTATCTATCTATCTATCTATCTATCTATCTATCTATCTATCTATCTATCTATCTATTATATAGTGCCTTTCATTTCTATCTATCTATCTATCTATCTATCTATCTATCTATCTATCTATCTATCTATCTATCTATCTATCTATCTATCTATCTATCTATTATATAGTGCCTTTCATTTCTATCTATCTATCTATCTATCTATCTATCTATCTATCTATCTATCTATCTATCTATCTATCTATCTATTATATAGTGCCTTTCATTTCTATCTATCTATCTATCTATCTATCTATCTATCTATCTATCTATCTATCTATCTATCTATCTATCTATCTATCTATCTATCTATTATATAGTGCCTTTCATTTCTATCTATCTATCTATCTATCTATCTATCTATCTATCTATCTATCTATCTATCTATCTATCTATCTATTATATAGTGCCTTTCATTTCTATCTATCTATCTATCTATCTATCTATCTATCTATCTATCTATCTATCTATCTATCTATCTATCTATCTATCTATTATATAGTGCCTTTCATATCTATCTATCTATCTATCTATCTATCTATCTATCTATCTATCTATCTATCTATCTATCTATCTATCTATCTATTATATATAGTGCCTTTCATTTCTATCTATCTATCTATCTATCTATCTATCTATCTATCTATCTATCTATCTATCTATCTATCTATCTATCTATTATATAGTGCCTTTCATTTCTATCTATCTATCTATCTATCTATCTATCTATCTATCTATCTATCTATCTATCTATCTATCTATCTATCTATCTATCTATCTATCTATCTATCTATCGATGATATTGTGCCTATATTTTATCTATCTATAAATCTCATCAGCAGGAAGGAATTGCTACGCTTGGCTTTACTGCCTTCTTGTAGTCTTTGGAATATTTTAGAAATGTGTTACTGAATTTGTTTTCTTCCTGATGTCTGATGTGTTTTTATAAACTGCGTCAAATGCTAAGTTCTGTCCACCTGTCAAGCGGTTACTCATGAACCACTTGGGCTGGAACATTGACCTTGGTTTTAATCGAAAGCTTATGAAATGTTACATGCTGATGAGTTTGAATTTAAGGTGGTACCAAACCTTGGCAAAGTCAGGTGGGTTCATGTTTTTCTTACGGAAAACTCATTGAAAGATGACATGGGAGAAAGTAAAAAGAAGAGCAGCGACATCTGAAGGAAATTTCAGAAGGTAACTGCATGATAGGAAGAATGACAGCTAAATCATCTGCTGAGCGTCAAGCACATGCAACACGGTAATCAGCTGTTGCTTGTGAAATACTGGGTGTAGCACTTTTATACAATGACCCTTGTAGTCTGCCATTCACAGATATCACCAGGTGTTGAGGGTATTCTCTTCTGATGCTCTGACAGGCCACTTATACAACCATCTTCAGCTCCAGCTTGTCCCCTTATTTTTCTCTTCAACATATGGAAGGCCTGTTCAGTTGCATGGAAATCGGGTGACTGACTTGGCCATTCCAGAATTTTCCATTTTTTAGTTCCTGTGTCACCTCAGCAGTCTGTTTGGCTCATCATCTTGTTGTAGGATGAAGTGCCGTCCACTGAGTTTGGAGTCATCTCCTGGAACATGAGCAGATCTGATGTTTCTACACACCTCCAAATTCATTGTGCCATTAGCAGTTCCATCATCAATGAAGAGAAGTGTGCCAGGACCTGTGGCAGCCATACATGCCCAAGCCATAACACCCCCCCGCACCGCCATGTTTAACAGATGAGGTGGTCTGCTTTGGCTCTTGTGCAGTTCCTTGTCATCTCCTCACTTTGCTCTTTGTCTCGTCTGTCCACAAGACCTTTTCCCAGAATTCTGCAGGCTCTTTGATGTCATGAGGAGATGGATTAGCCATGATGGATTCAATGAGAAGTCCAGCAACATGACACCTTTTATTGGCTAACTGAACAGATTACAATATTCCAGCTTTTGAAGCATCTCAGGCCCCTTCTTGATGCAGAAACCAGGGACCTGAGTGGCCTCAAGAGCTTACATGTTGTATTCTGTTCAGCTCGCCAATAAAAGGGGTCATGTTGCTTGACCTCTTGTCATGTCCTTTGTCACAAACTGTCATCTGGCCACCCTGTGTTTGTGGTCTCCATCTTGCAGTGTGTCCTCCTCTGCATTTTTCTGTTCATGAAGTCTTCTGCTGATAGTCATCTCTGACACGTCCAAGTTGGCCCCCTGAAGACTATTTCTGATCTGTCAGACAGACGTTTGGGGGCTTTTTTTGACCATAGTGAGGATTCTTCTGTCACCAGCAGTGAACGTCTTCCTTGGCCTACCAGTCCCTTGGTGATTCATGAGCCCACCGGTGTGTTCTTTCTTCTTCATGATATTTCAGACAGTTGATTTCGCACATCCTAAGGTTTTCCCGATGTCTCCAATGGTTTGATTCTCGTTCTTCAGCCTCATGATGGCTTCTTTGACTTTCATTGGCACAGCTCTCATCCTCATGTTGAACAATGGCGACTACAGACACTCCAAAAGGGTAGAATGAAGTTGAGGCGTCTTATGAAGCCATGAAACCCACCTTGAGGGACCACAAACATCTGGGACTCCAACTGTCCCAAATATTATGGCACCCTGAAATGGGGAGGGTCGTGTAGAAAAAAGTGTTGCGTGACTGAAATGTGTCTGCAAAGACCCTTAAATGAAAGCCTGCAAGAGGGGCAAATGAAACCTTGACGTGTCTTTGTTCCAGACGTTATGGACGGCCCTCTTATGTTTATTTCATCCATACATCGGCCTTCACAATTTGAATGTGGCCTGATGTTTCTTATATGATATCCCCGTGGTCTTTAGATACTGTTTAAATAAACGTTGAGATGTCCACATATGTTAAAAAACAGAGACAAGCACAGTCCAGGGGGGCATTTACTTTTTCACATGAATGTATAAAAGTTATTTGTGAAGGGGTCAACACTTTTTATAGACCCTTTACTTGATCTCCTATTATTTAATTTATCCGATCAGACCATCTTGAGCTGGTCAAATCCACCCCCCCCCCCACCACCATCATCATCCAGGTGGGACACTGACCACTCATCTGTTGGACTGCTGCAGAAATAAAAAAAATGACATTCGCCTCCACGGAACAATCGAGTGAACTCCTCCTCGCGTCGTACGGCGCACTCATCCAGCCGGCTGATGAAACAAAGTCATTTTGTGCCATTATGTGGCCACTCAGCCGTCCGGGATGATGAAAACAAACTCGCGGAGCGTTCTAATGGCACAGCCGACCCACTCATCCTCCGCCGCCAATCCAGCAAAACCAATTTTTTTCTTTGCCTTTTTTCGACGACTCGCACGTCCGAGGAACACAAAAAAAGCAAACGCATTTTCGACCATTTCTGTGCCGCCACTTTCCCGAGAGTGGCGAAAAACAAACCGATTTTCACAAGTCGCCCGCCTCTCATCTGCCCGAGCAGCAAATGCAGCAGGCTGCCTTTTAAGTATCCACTTTTGTTTCTGCAAAAAGCCTGTTTGGGTAAAAAGCACCTCGCGCTCAAACTCAGACACCGCTTTCACATTTTGTTGGTGTTGTGCTTTTATTACATCTCATTTGTTTTCTCAATCTGTTTTTATTTTTTATTTTTTGTTTTTGTTTTCATCCATCCATCCATCCATCCATCCTCTTCCGGTAATCCGAGGTCGGGTCGCGGGGGCAGCAGCTTGAGCAGAGATGCCCAGACTTCCCTCTCCCCGGCCACTTCTTCTAGCTCTTCCGGGAGAATCCCGAGACGCTCCCAGGCCATCCGGGAGACGTAGTCCCTCCAACGTGTCCTGGGTCTTCCCCGGGGCCTCCTCCCGGTTAGACGTGCCCGGAACACCGCACCAGGGAGGCATCCAGGAGGCATCCTGATCAGATGCCCGAGCCACCTCATCTGACTCCTCTAGATGCGGAGGAGCAGCGGCTCTACTCTGAGCCCCTTCCGGATGACTGAGCTTCTCACCCTATCTTTAAGGGAAAGCCCAGACACCCTGCGGAGGAAACTCATTTCAGCCGCTTGTATTTGCGATCTCGTTCTTTCAGTCACTACCCATAGCTCATGACCATAGGTGAGGGTAGGAACATAGATGGACTGGTAAATTGAGAGCTTTGCCTTACGGCTCAGCTCCTTTTTCACCACAACAGACCGATGCAGAGCCCTCATTACTGTGGATGCCGCACCGATCCGCCTGTCGATCTCACGCTCCATTCTTCCCTCACTCGTGAACAAGACCCCGAGATACTTGAACTCCTCCACTTGAGGCAGGATCTCGCTACCAACCTTGAGAGGGCACTCCACCCTTTTCCGGCTGAGGACCATAGTCTCGGATTTGGAGGTGCTGATTCCCATCCCAACCGCTTCACACTCAGCTGCAAACCGATCCAGAGAGAGCTGAAGATCACGGCCTGATGAAGCAAACCGGACAACATCATCTGCAAAAAGCTTTTTGATTTCTTTCTCCTAAATGCGGAGATGGATGCAGGTGCGAGGTGGGAAACAACCCTGGTTGGTGTGCCAGTCCACAGTACCCACACTTACTCACAGCGGGCCAAAAAGTCAAATCTGCAAGCCTCCGGACCCTGGAAGGACAACCTGAGCACAAAACGACGAGCCCACACGGACACTAGGAATTATTTGTGCCTAGTGCTGGTTTCGCCTGGGATGAAGGGCACACATCCAGGTGTGCAAAGCTTGCAGAGCCGGACCACAGAGACTTGAAGGGTCTCCTCCCCAACGTTTTCCTAACTGGCTTTACACGAGCTGCCATGCTGGCCCCCATCAATCCTCATTTCTGAGAAGGTGAGTCAATTCACAAACAACACCTCTAAAATCCAAAAAAAAAAAAGGAGCTGACCAGGCTGGCATTTCAATCCAGAATCCTTTCATATTTGAGGCAACAGCACTAATCACTGCACCACCAGGCCCATTTAGAGACACCAGCCATCCTAACTTGCAAGCATCTGAGCCATGGAAGGACAACCTGAACGCTGAATGATGGACCACCGAGGAAATGTGGAGCTTGTGGGAACATCATAAAGTCCAGGCCAAAACTTGAACCCATGACCATCGGTCTAGGACTGAGAAGGACTGACCAGTGCACTGTTGCTCAGTTTCATAAAGTGATGCAACATTCCCAAATGCATTTATTCTAGCACATAGACATGGGTGCTGAAGCCTTTCTTAGCAATGGTGGGTGCAACGTAGGACCCATCCATGTCCGGGATGCCAGTCCAGTGCACCCACATTCGCTCACACTGGGCGAAATAATCTAACTTGCAAGCTTCTGGGATTTCAACCCAGAATCCTTTCATATTTATGTCATCAGCACTAATCACTGCACCACCAGGCCCATTTAGAGACACCAGCCGTCCTAACTTGCAAGCATTTGAGCCATGGAAGGACAACCTGAATGCTGAATGATGGACCACCGAGGAAATGTGGAGCTTGTGGGAACATCATAAAGTCCAGGCCAAAACTTGAACCCATGATCGGTCTAGGACTCAGAAGGACTAACCAGTGCACTGCTGCTCAGTTTCATAAAGTGATGCAACATTCCCAAGTGCATTTATTCTTGCTCATAGCTATGGGTGCTGAAGCCTATCTTAGCAGCGGTGGGTGCAACGTAGGAACCATACGTGTCCGGGATGCCAGTCACTGCACCCACACTGGGTGAAATAGCTTAACCTGCAAGCTTCCGGACCCTGGAAGGACAACCTAAGCACAAAATGAAGAGTCCACATGGACAATGGGAGAATGTCAGTCAGTCATTGTCCAACCCGCTATATCCTAACACAAGGTCTGCTGGAGCCAATCCCAGCCAGCACAGGGCACAAGGCAGGAACAAATCCCGGGCAGGGCACCAGCCCACTACGGGGCACACACACACACTCACACACCAGGGACAATTTAGGATCACCAATGCACCTAACCCGCATGTCTTTGGATTGTGGGAGGAAACCCACGCAGACACGGGGAGAACATGCAAACTCCATGCAGGGAAGCAAACCCGGGTCTCCTTACTGCGAGGCAGCAGCGCTACCACTGCACCACCGTGCTGCCCATGGGAGAATGTGCCAAATCCAAAAAAAAAGTGCAGACTAGGCTGGGATTTCAACTCAGAATCCTTTCATGTTTGTGGCATCAGCACTAATCGTTGTACCAGCAGGCCAATTTAGAGTCACCAGCTGTTCTAACCTCACTGAATGATGGACCACCAAGGACATGTAGAGTTTGTACAAACACCATACTCAGAACCAGGCCAGAATTTGAACCCATGACCATTAATCTGTGACTTGGAAGGACTACTACACTTGATCTTGATCATAGCCATGGATGCTAAAGCTTATCTTAGCAGCGGTTGGTGCAAAGAAGGAACCATCTGTGTCCGGGATGCCAGTCATTGTACCCACACTCACTCACACCAGGTGAAATAGTTTAATCTGCAAGCTTCCGGACCCTCAAAGGACAACCTGAGCACAAAATGATATACCCCACAGATGAATGAGTAACTGCGAGCATATTAGGGTTAGATGTCTAACTGGCAGCAAATTTTGTGGAGCAAGACAACAGCCACCTGGGTGGGGCCAAATATCTGAGAGGCCGATGACTGGGTGGGGCCAAATATCTGAGTGGCAGATGTTTGGGAGGGGCTAAATGTCTGAGTGACAGATGACTGGGTGGGTCCAAATATATGGGTGGCAGATGTTTGGGAGGGGCTAAATGTCTGAGTGGCAGATGTTTGGGAGGGGCTAAATGTCTGAGTGGCAGATTACTGGGTGGGGCCAAATGTCTGAGTGGCAGATGACTGGGTGGGTCCAAATATATGAGTGGCAGATGTTTGGGAGGGGCTAAATGTCTGAGTGGCAGATGTTTGGGAGGGGCTAAATGTCTGAGTGGCAGATTACTGGGTGGGTCCAAATATATGAGTGGCAGATGACTGGGTGGGGCCAAATATCTGAGTGGCAGATGTTTGGGAGGGGCTAAATGTCTGAGTGACAGATGACTGGGTGGGTCCAAATATATGGGTGGCAGATGTTTGGGAGGGGCTAAATGTCTGAGTGGCAGATGTTTGGGAGGGGCTAAATGTCTGAGTGGCAGATTACTGGGTGGGGCCAAATATCTGAGTGGCAGATGACTGGGTGGGTCCAAATATATGAGTGGCAGATGTTTGGGAGGGGCTAAATGTCTGAGTGGCAGATGTTTGGGAGGGGCTAAATGTCTGAGTGGCAGATTACTGGGTGGGGCCAAATGTCTGAGTGGCAGATGACTGGGTGGGTCCAAATATCTGAGTGGCAGATGACTGGGTGGGTCCAAATATATGAGTGGCAGATGACTGGGTGGGTCCAAATATATGAGTGACAGATGTTTGGGAGGGGCTAAATGTCTGAGTGGCAGATGTTTGGGAGGGGCTAAATGTCTGAGTGGCAGATTACTGGGTGGGGCCAAATGTCTGAGTGGCAGATGACTGGGTGGGTCCAAATATCTGAGTGGCAGATGACTGGGTGGGTCCAAATATATGAATGGCAGATGACTGGGTGGGTCCAAATATATGAGTGACAGATGTTTGGGAGGGGCTAAATGTCTGAGTGGCAGATGTTTGGGAGGGGCTAAATGTCTGAGTGGCAGATGTTTGGGAGGGGCTAAATGTCTTAGTGGCAGATGACTGGGTGGGGCCACATGTCATAGTGGGAGATGACTGGATGGGTCTAAATTTCTGAGTGGCAGATGTTGGGTTGGGGAGGGGGCTGGGCGGTCTCATGGTCGGGAACCCCTGCAGATTTTATTTTTTTCTCTAGCCGTCTGGAGTTTTTTTTGTTTTTTCTGTCATCCCTGGCCATCGGACCTTACTCCTTTCTATGTTAACTAATGTTGTCTTATTTTAATTCTTACTTTGTCTTTTATTTTTCTTTTCTTCATTATGTAAAGCACTTTAAGCTACATTATTTGTATTGAAATGTGCTATATAAATAAATGTTGTTGTTGTTGTAAATGTCTCGAGTGACAAATGTCAGGGTGGGGCCAAATGACTGGGTGGGGCCAAATGTCTGAGTGGCAGATGTTTGGGAGGGGCTAAATGTCTGAGTGGCAGACGACTGGATGGGGCCAAATATCTCATTGACAGATGGCTGGGTGGAGCTAAAATGTGTGAGTGTCAGTAAGTTTTGTGGGGCAAGATGACTGAGTCGCAGCTGACTGTGCAGGGCTATACATTTGAATAGAAGCCATCTGGGTGGGGCTAATGTCTGAGAGCAGATGGTTGGGCGGGGCTTAATATCTGAGTCGCAGCAAGATTTATGGGGCTAGATGTGTTAGTGGCAGCTGGATGGGCGGTGCTAGATATGCTTATAGCCTCCTTATTGTCAGATGTGCAGAGCAGAGTGAAATTCTTAGTTGGATGTGCTAATCAGCATGCAGTATGCAGCTCTTCTGCAGTGCCATCATGAGCGAGTATGATTCTCTTACCTACCTTGAAACTTCTGAGATTTTTCAGGTGAGGCACTATAAATACAGTCACAAAGGATGGCATCCCACAAAAAGACCCCAGGAAGGTGGTTTGAAGCCAGAGTGCTTATTCCCTATACATGCAGAAGAGGAGTGCAGCCATGAAGACCCCCTGAGTTGGCAAGGAGAAGAGTGTCTGAATGCAGCTTACTGTTGTTTTTGATGTATTAATCTTGTTTATTTGTGTTGTATTGTAAGGTGCAAGGACCATCAGGGCATCATGGGGCTGCCCACACCATGCCCGCAGAGCTATGATGTCCACCCGTCGGCTGTCGTGATGTGCTAAGCCGGCACTTGTATGCAGAGTAGCCTTTAGTTAGGATGGCGTGGCCCTCCAGTGGATGTCACAGCAGTGACGGTGCATAAATGATATTTTACTGTGCCGCTCGGTAATTTACAAAGCAGCATGAAATTCAGTTAAGAGCCACTAAACAGATTTAATTAAAGTAATGGGGCTAAAGCGCCTAATCCTATGCATGATTTTATCGAGCCAGACTGCTGTTGGTGTGATATTAATAAGCCGCAATTGAATAAATTAAGACATTGAATTACTAAAGCGATATTAGTCATCTTACTCATAAAGCTAGCTTCTTAGCCCCTTAACCTTCAAATTATGTTGTCACTACAGGACGCACAGAACTCGCCTCAACACAAATTGTCGCACTTGTCTCCATTTTTTTTTTTTTTTTTTTGCCCACCCTGGCCTGCTGCTACAGTCATAAATGAGGAGACAGAAAATGAAAAGCACACTAGAAAAGGGAGGGGAGCATAGAAATGCAGAAGGGGGCAGGCTGACCCCTTTGTTGACTTGATCCCAGTGGTGGGGTCAAAAGAAGCGTCAAGAGGTATTGAAAGAGACGATGACGGGGGGGCTCAGTTAGACCGCAATATCATAGGGACCCTAAAATGCCGGAAGTGGCTGATGGATAAGAAGGGGGAAATAACACAGTCCCTCAATCTCTGACGTAGAATCACTAACCAGAACACCATCCAGTTTCAAAAAGTGAGGCAACATTCCCAAATCCACATATTCCAGTATTCATCACCATGGGGGCTGAAGCCTATTTTAGCAGCAGTCGGGTACAAGGTAGGAGTTTTACTGGAATTGTGGTTGTAAAGGAGTACGGCATAAATAACATGTAAATTATGAGCTGCTAGTAATGCAGGTTTAGGAGCTGGAGTGGCAGCAAGCCATGGAGAGAAGCTAGGTGTTTGAGTGGCACCTGACTGGGCGGGGCTACATATCTGAGTGACAGCTGGCTGGGCGGGGCAAGATGTTTGAGTGGCAGCAAGCTTTGCCTGTCTCTGTATCTGAGAGACAGCCTGCAGGGCGGGACTAAATCTCTCAGTGGCAGCAAGGTTTGTCAGCTAGATATTTGAGGCGGGGCTAGATATCTGTGTGGCAGCTGGCTGGGCGGGGCAAGATGTCTGAGTGGCAGCAAGCTTTGCCTGTCTCTGTATCTGAGAGACAGCCTGCAGGGTGGGACTAAATCTCTCAGTGGCAGCAAGGTTTGTCAGCTAGATATTTGAGGCGGGGCTAGATATCTGTGTGGCAGCTGGCTGGGCGGGGCAAGATGTTTGAGTGGCAGCAAGCTTTGCCTGTCTCTGTATCTGAGAGACAGCCTGCAGGGTGGGACTAGATCTCTCAGTGGCAGCAAGGTTTGTCAGCTAGATATTTGAGGCGGTGCTAGATATCTGTGTGGCAACTGGCTGGACGGGGCAAGATGTTTGAGTGGCAGCAAGCTTTGCTTGTCTCTGTATCTGAGAGACAGCCTGCAGGGCGGGACTAAATCTCTCAGTGGCAGCAAGGTTTGTCAGCTAGATATTTGAGGCGGGGCTAGATATCTGTGTGGCAGCTGGCTGGGCGGGGCAAGATGTCTGAGTGGCAGCAAGCTTTGCCTGTCTCTGTATCTGAGAGACAGCCTGCAGGGTGGGACTAGATCTCTCAGTGGCAGCAAGGTTTGTCAGCTAGATATTTGAGGCGGGGCTAGATATCTGTGTGGCAGCTGGCTGGGCGGGGCAAGATGTTTGAGTGGCAGCAAGCTTTGCCTGTCTCTGTATCTGAGAGACAGCCTGCAGGGTGGGACTAGATCTCTCAGTGGCAGCAAGGTTTGTCAGCTAGATATTTGAGGCGGGGCTAGATATCTGTGTGGCAACTGGCTGGGCGGGGCAAGATGTTTGAGTGGCAGCAAGCTTTGCCTGTCTCTGTATCTGAGAGACAGCCTGCAGGGCGGGACTAGATCTCTCAGTGGCAGCAAGGTTTGTCAGCTAGATATTTGAGGCGGGGCTAGATATCTGTGTGGCAGCTGGCTGGGCGGGGCAAGATGTTTGAGTGGCAGCAAGCTTTGCCTGTCTCTGTATCTGAGAGACAGCCTGCAGGGTGGGACTAAATCTCTCAGTGGCAGCAAGGTTTGTCAGCTAGATATTTGAGGCGGGGCTAGATATCTGTGTGGCAACTGGCTGGGCGGGGCAAGATGTTTGAGTGGCAGCAAGCTTTGCCTGTCTATGTATCTCTTAGTGGCAGCAAAATTTGTCAGTTGGATATTTGAGTGGGGCGGCATGAGGGCACAGTGCTAGCACTGCTGCCTCGCAGTAAGGATCCCTGGGTTTGCTTCCTGGGTCCACCCTTGCATGTTCTCCCCGTGTCTGCATGGGTGTCCTCCGGGTGCTCCAGTTTCCTCCCACAGACCAAAGAGATGCAGGTTAGGTGCACTGGCGATCCTAAATTGTCTCTAGTGTGTGCTTGGTGTGTGTGTGTGTGTCTGTGTGCCCTGTGGTGGGCTGGTGCCCTGTTCCTGCCTTGTGCCCTGTGCTGGCTGGGATTTGCACCAGCAGATCCCCATGACCCTGTGTTAGGATATAGCAGGTTGGATAATGGATGGATGGATGGATGGATGGATATTTGAGTGGCATCTTTTTTATTTTTATTAGCAAAAAAAATAAATAAATAAAATGAACTGGGGTTATAAATGTGTACATTACACATTTTTTGATAAGTCAATAATTTTAACACGATTTAATATCATAATATAAATACTTTTCACTTGCGTAGATTTCATTTCTTGCAGTATAAATCTGTGCAGCACAAAGTACAGGTAAATTATTAGAATGAAAGAAAAGGGCTTTTAGTAATGTAGATTTATGTGGTTGAATAATAGCCAGCTAGTGGGAGGGGCTAAGTATTTGAGTGACAGCAAACTTTGCTGGACTAGATGTTTGAGTCACAGCCATCTGGGCGGGACTAAATGTTTGAGTGGCAGCAAACTTTGCCTGTCTATGTATCTCTCACTGGCAGCAAACTTTGTCAGCTCAATATCTGAGTGGCACCTGGATGGGTGAGGCTGGATAGTTTTATAAAGTAAAACTTACAACTTACTTGATTTTATTTTTATTAGCATTTTCCACACTGTCTCATGGTTTTTTTTTTTTTTTTTTTTATTTTGGAATTGGGGCTGTAAATGTGTACGTACAAATTACAGGTAAATTATAAGAATGAGAGAAAAGGGCATTTAGTAATGCGGATTTATGTGATTGAATAATAGCCAGCTAGTGGGAGGGGCTAAGTATTTGAGTGACAGCAAACTTTGCTGGGCTAGATGTTTGAGTCACAGCCATCTGAGCGGGACTAAATGTTTGAGTGGCAGCTGGATGGGTGGGGCAAGATGTATGAGTGACAGCAAGTTTTCTGAGCTAAATGGGTGCCAGCTAGCTGAGAGTTAGATTGCTGGGCGGGATTAGATGTCTGAGTGACAGCCACAGTGAGAGAAACTCTAAAATGCCTGAAGTGGGAGATGTTTAGAAGAAGGGGGAAATAACACAGTCCCTCAATCTTTGAGGTAGAATCACTAATCAGAACACCATCCAGTTTCAAAAAGTGAGACAACATTCCCAAATCCACATATTCCAGCTCATCATCATGGGGGCTGAAGCCTATCTTAGCAGCGGTAGGGTGCCAGGTAGGAGTTTTACTGGATTTGAGGTTGTAAATGAGGAAGGCATAAATAACATGTAAATTATGAGTATGAGAAAAAGAGCTGCTACTGTACTAATGCAGGTTTAGGAGCTGCAGTGGCAGCAAGCCATGGAGAGAAGCTAAGTGTTTGAGTGGCAGCTGGTTGGGCGGGGCAAGATGTCTGAGTGGCAGCTGGCTGGGCGGGGCAAGATGTCTGAGTGGCAGCTGGCTGGGCGGGGCAAGATGTCTGAGTGGCAGCATGCTTTGCCTGTCTGTGTATCAGGAAGACAGCTGGTTGTCTCAGTGGCAGCAAACTTTGTCAGCTAGATATTTGAGTGGCATCTGGCTGGGTGGGACTAGGTAGGTTTATAAAGTAAAACTTACAAATCACTTTTTTTTATTTTTATTAGCATTTTCCACACTGTCTTGGGGTTTTTTTTTTTTTTGGAACTGGGGCTGTAAACGTGTACATTACACATTTTTTGATAAGTCAATAATTCTAACAAGATTTAATATCATAATATAAATACTTTTCACTTGCGTAAATTTCATTTCTTGCAGTATAAATGTGTGCAGCACAAATTACAAGTAAATTATGAGAATAAGAGAAGAGGGCTTCTAGTAATGCAGATTTATGCGGTTCAATAACAGCCAGGTAGAAGGCGGGGCTAGATAGTTGAGTGACAGCAAACTTTGCTGGGCTAGATGTTTGAGTCGCCGCCATCTGGGCGGGATTAAATATTTGAGTGACAGATTTCTGGGCGGGGCTCAATATCTGAGTGACAGCAAGCTAAGTGAGCTAAATGGGTGACAGATGACTAAGTGGGGATTGATAGTTGAAAGGCAGATGTCTGGGTGGACATTTTTTCATTGATTATTTTATGGTGGTCTGCTGAAGGCAGACAGCAATTCATACGTGGTGTCACAGCTGGGGAGTCCCAAAATCACAAACGTCCCAAAAAGTACTTCATAGATGTCCCTCAATGGAGGGGAAAACACAGTCAAAAACCTGACTAGACACCAAAAAACGGCCATGAAAAGTCTTTATAAAATTAAAGGTTTATTTTATCAAAAGGCTCTGCTAAAGATAAAATTCCAAAGAGCTCAAAGGAATTGTCAGCAAAGACAAGGCAATCACAGCAAACAAAGTCCTGCTACAGCACAGGTTCAAAAATCCCTAAATGCTGTCTCAATACAGAATCCAAAGACGGAGTCGAAAAACAGAGCACAGGTTCAAAATCCCTGAAATTCACAAAAGCAATAGCAGAGGCGCAGAAAATATATGAGAAATCCCCACTCCCTTTACTGTCAGGAACACAAAAGGCCCTCCCATAATTAGGGTGGATGGGCAGTTCCTGGCGGTGATTGACAGGTGGCCCCACCCCACCGAAAAACACACGAGACATAACCTGGGCCATTCCCTTTTATAAATTAACACCAAGAAAAATGGACATAATAAACAAAACAAACATTAACACAAATAAATGACATAAAACTCTTCTTCTTTCGACTGCTCCCGTTAGGGTTCGCAACAGCGGATCACCTTCTTCCATATCTTCCTGTCCTTGTCATCTTGCTCTGTCATACCCATCACCTGCATGTCATCTCTCACCACATCCATAAACCTCATCTTAGGCTTTCCTCTTCTCCTCTTACCTGGCAGCTCTATCCTTAGCATCCTTCTCCCAATATACCCAGCATCTCTCCTCTGCTCATGTCCAAACCAACGCAGTCTCACCTCTCAGACTTTGTATCCCAACCAACCAAGCTGAGCTGACCCTCTAATGTCCTCATTTCTAATCCTGTCCATCCTTGTCACACCCAAATCTTAGCATCTTTAACTCTGCCACCTCCAGCTCTGTCTCCAGTGCCACCTTCTCCAACCCATAGCTGGTCTCACTACCATCCTGTAGACCAGGGGTCTTAAACTCCAGTCCTGGGGTTTCATGTATAAACGGTGCATACGCACAAAAATGTTGCGTAAGCCTGTTTCCACCCTCAAATCGCGATGTATAAAACCTAAACTTGGCATAAAGCCACACACATTTTCATGGTAGCTCAAACCCTGGTGTACACAAGTTCTCCGCTCGGTTTTGCAAACTGGCGGCACCCAGCGTCAAAGCAGTGCTACTGTTCCAGTGTGGTTTCCCTTTCTTTGTGAGATCCACATCCCTGATGCGGCTTTATAAATACACTGAAATTAACCACATATTGTTTATTAATTTAAGGCATCTGATTATAATTAACCTGTAACAATATAATGGTCCACAAAATGGTCAAACTATTCCAAATACCATCACTGCTTTAGCGTTGTTACTCTCACTGCGCCACTCGGAGCAGCTGATTGGAAAGAGAATTATCGGTATACAACATCAAGCACACACTGCCTCAGCCATGCGCACTGTCTATTTGAACTGCTCTCATACGGGAAACTCTTCAGAGCCTTTCCTGTACGGACCTCGTGGTTCAGAAACAGTTTCATCCCAAGAACTATAAATGCACTTAATCAGTCCATCAAGTGCTCCTGGTAGAATTGTTTGTACTTATAAGTACAATCACCTCACTGTAAACTTGCGATACAGTTATAATAATGCACAACCTGAGCCACTTCATAAAGCGCGTATTTACATATGATGACGATATCATTTTTAAGATGAAATGCAGCAAAATATGTTTATTACATTATACAGATAAAATGTTAACGTCATTTAAATAATCTGTATTGTTAATAATTAAACATGTGAGGACATGGTGTCCACGCGCACGTACTACGAAGATATTTCAATGTTCCTTAATAGTTTTGAAGAATTGGCATTCTAAGATTACAGATGGCTTAACGTATTTTACAGAGTTGACTGTGCGGCGATTGGTTACTTGGAGAAAGAAAAGGAAGGACAGGAATTGGGGGTTATACGTTTGAAAGAAACAGTACTGCTGCGATGAATTATTTCATCGAAGGTCGCTCACGGCGCAGCAAGCGCCTTGTGTGAGGCAGGAACAATCTCTGGACGGGGCAACTGCTCATCACTATCACTGTGCCACCGTGTTCCCAAGTTTAATAACAAGATTTTACTTCTATCATCATGAAAATGATATCATGTATACATCTCAGTATTTTAATTATTCAGAGAGCTGTAATATCACGAATGCAATGGATTCTGTGTCCTGTCGGAGGAAGAGAAAGCCCGTTTAAGAAGCACGTAGTGATTCACACACATAGAGCACATAGAAGATCAAATACAAAACAAAGCATTTAATGCGCTACTTTAGTTACGCTCCAGCAGACCCCCGTGACCCTGTGTTCGGATTCAGCGGGTTTGAAAATGGATGGATGGATGGATGGATGGATGGATGGGATTTGAGAAACTAGTAAATTAAACGATTTAAAGATGAAGTTTATGATGTTCCACTTTAATGACAAAATAAACTACGTGATTAAAGTGGACATTTTGAGATTAAAGTTGACAATTTGTGCTTTTTTCCCACTGTGTGCCTATTTTTTATTTCTCTGTACCCTAATAAGCTTTCATATGACACTCAGACGGTGGGCTACGACTGGCCTTTTGATATGTGACAACTTCTTTTTTATTTCTGGCACTGTGCGAGTTTGTGAACTTGAGCTTTCGAGTTTCTCTGACACGCTATGTCACTCGATCAGCTTCCTTTTGTTGATTATATAACTGTTTAAACCAACAAATAATACGTTTTTCATTGCCTCCACTTGGTATTTGCTGAAATTCTTCTATTTACCCCCGTGCTTTTGCCATTGTCTTTTCACAGAATGCTGAGCTTAAGGGCTATTTATATTGATTTGCAAATTCAAAGAGGCGTAATTCCGGGAGGAGTTGGGGCGGGACAGCAAGTGCGTGCACGTGCGTTACTTTTCACGCTGACCGGGATTTATGGAGCGGAAGAACGTGGAAGTTGCCATTCGCACAGATTTATGCATCTGGATTTTTTTTGTGCGTACGCACATTTCCGCTTTTGTCCATACGCCATGTTATAGTGTGAATTCTACGCACGCTGTTATGCATGAGGCCCCTGGAGAGCTACTGTGGCTGTTTTTATTCTAACTCTTTTCTTAATTATTGACCAGTTTTTACTGCTAATTCACTCTTTCCCTTTATTTTAATTGACTTTTCTTGATACTCTGACTGCTGAATTGATTCTTTTTTCCTTAAACGGCACCTAAACATAAAGTTGATGTGAAGTGAGCCAATAGATGACCAACTAAGTTGGGGCATCAAACTCCAACCTTCATTCAGTTTCTTAATTTGAAGACAATTCTCGTTGCTAGTTAAACCCGTTATTTAATTCAGTGACACTCATTCTGCCATGGTAGACATTTCCAGAACTGTTGGTTTTCTTTTTGATGAGTGCGGTCAAAATTTGTTGTGGACCTGAGCAGATCAACATCACTGAGGCCTTCACCTTTCTTTATTTTCAGTTATTTTGTGATGGACGCAGGTTGTTGTTTATGTGTTGGTTCATTTTGTGTCTTAATATTGTTTGGTTGTTATTTAAGGAAAAAAAGAAATAACTATGGGGCCTGAGTCTTAAGTTGTGCATCAATTAAAATTAAGGCAAAGAGTTAAATAGCAGAAAAATCTGGTCACTCATTAAGAAAAGGGTTAGAATGAAAACCTGCAGCCATAGTAGCTCTCTTGTACTGGAGTTGGAGACCCCTGTTATAGACCTTCCCTGTCACTCTTGCTGATATCCGTCTGTCACAAATCACTCCTGACACTCTTCTCCAGCCATTCCACCCTGCCTGCACTCCCTTCTTCACTTCTCTTCCACAATCCCTATTACTCTGTACTGTTGATCCCAAGTATTTAAACTCATCCACCTTCGTCAACTCTAATCTCTGCATCCTCACCATTCCACTGACCTCCCTCTCAGAGGATTTGTCGAGGTGAAAATGACATGAAATTTTGGTCAAGTGCCACCCAGAGGAGACTAACCAGGGGTACCAACGTTCCATGGCATTGCCGGTAGCGGTAATAAGGGGTATTTTGTGTAAGGAATCAAAAAATGATAAAAATCAGTCCAAAACAGGATGTCCGAGGTGAAACTGACCTGCATCAGTTTAAGAAAAGACAAAGACAGACATGATCATGACAATAAAGACTGATGAAATTATTCAAGATATAAAAACACAATAGTATTTGGTGTTGGCCTTATGCTTATAATGTTAAATTATTTTAAGTCTTACATATTGTGGTGCCTCTTCAAAGAATGTGCGGCGCCTCACAGTTTGTGGATTATTGACGAGTGACAACGAGACATCATTAGTATAAACAACATGGCCACCACCAAGAAAAACTGCTGAAAATTACTGGCACCTTACAACTCCGAAATGGCGGCGAGATGGCGTCACTGTGACAGCAAGAAAAATAAGTTATGATTTAAACAAAGAAGAATATGAAAAAATAAATTGTCCACTGTAAAAAAAAAAAAATGGTGTTATCACAACGGCTCAGAATTGGAACAATCAAAGACAAAAAGATAAAGCTTTGTGCATCCGTGATGTGACAGATTGCTTTACTAAGCGATGATAACACATTTATTGAGATTATAAATAAACCCTCCGACAAAATGTGACCATTAGTTCAGCACATGTAACATCAGTCATTTGCGTGGGATGCTCTAAACCTCTTAACATTAATTTAATAAATTTAAATTATCACCACTGTATTCTTATCTGTGCCACATTTCATTGAGGTACAAAAAAAAAAAATGAGATAAAACCGTGAATTTAGCTACACATAATTGTCTGTATATTTGACCCGGTCCACTTTGTGTGAGGAGCTGCAGGCTTTTATGGCTTCAGCACTGGTGTGCAAATCTCTTCCAAATGGCTGCAAAATTGCTCGAGTCCCAGCTCTGCTTGGCTCATATTTGAAAATTAACAGAGATGCATCCATTTCATGTGCAGCATCATCGAAGCTCCCTCTGACTTAACATCTCATTTGGTGTCTTTGAAATCCAATAGATAACAAGGGACATAAGAGCATTGAACAGAAAAATGGAGAGACGCCACCGGCGGAGAAAACACTAGAATGGTGACAATCACTAAATCAGACTGGAAGGCAGCATCTTGGTAGAAAAATGACAAAATCTAAAAAGTGCTAAGCTTGGCAGACTTCATCATGAGTCTGACTGATAGAGAATATGACATGCTGAGTTCAATGGGAAGGGGATGCCAGCGGGTATAACAGGGCAGCACTAAGGCAATAGTGTCACAGAACGGCCTGTGGAGCCCCCATTATGGATATCTATCTATCTATCTATCTATCTATCTATCTATCTATCTATCTATCTATCTATCTATCTATCTATCTATCTATCTATCTATCTATCTATCTGTCTGTCTGTCTGTCTGTCTGTCTGTCTGTGTATTATATAGTGCCTTTCACATCTATCTATCTATCTATCTATCTATCTATCTATCTATCTATCTATCTATCTATCTATCTATCTATCTATTATATAGTGACTTTCACATCTATCTATCTATCTATCTATCTATCTATCTATCTATCTATCTATCTATCTATCTATCTATCTATCTGTCTGTCTGTCTGTCTGTCTGTCTGTCTGTCTGTCTGTCTGTGTATTATATAGTGCCTTTCACATCTATCTATCTATCTATCTATCTATCTATCTATCTATCTATCTATCTATCTATCTATCTATCTATCTATCTATCTATCTATCCTGCCAATTATGCTATCTATCTATCTATCTATCTATCTATCTATCTATCTATCTATCTATCTATCTATCTATCTATCTATCTATCTATCTATCTATCTATCTATCTATCTATCTATCTATCCTGCCAATTATGCTATCTATCTATCTATCTATCTATCTATCTATCTATCTATCTATCTATCTATCTATCTATCTATCTATCTATCTATCTATCTATCTATCTATCTATCTATCTATCTATTATAAAGTGCCATTTACCTATCTATTTATTTCATTTGATTAGATGGATGGCTGGTCTCAGGCTGCCAGATGAGGACAGTGGTATCCTTCTCCATGTTGGTCAAACGTGTGAATAGAAATGTCATTCACTGTGTTTGTGTGACAATAACTCTGAAATGAACTGATGACATGGCTTTTTTCTTAACGTAGCAAAACCTTATCTTTTTGAAAGTCACCACTGTTGTACACCTGCAAATTGTCACTGCTTGTGACCGAGATGAGTGGCGATGAAACAGACTGATGTGTGATTTTGTTTAGTGCTGTGACCACAAGGGGGCATCACAGAGCCCACGAACACCAAACACAGTTTAGGGATAAATAAAATGTCTTCTTATTACCCTGATACATGTTCACAAGCTTTCTTTAACAATCCAACACATTATTTATCGTTGATAAAGCCCCCTTTTTGTCTTCCATGTCCTTTCACTCCTCCACATGCATTTCACATCTATCTATCTATCTATCTATCTATCTATCTATCTATCTATCTATCTATCTATCTATCTATCTATCTATCTATCTATAGCAGGGATGTCCGACTCCGGTCCTAGAGGGCTGCAGTGGCTGCAGGTTTTCATTCTAATCATCTTCTTCATTAGTGACCAGTTTTTGTTGCTAGTTAACTTGTTTTGCTTTAGTTTTAATTAACTTGAATCAGACCCCTTTGTTGTTTCTTTTTCCTTAATCAGCAGGCAAACAATAATGAGACACAAAATGAGCCACCACATGAGCAGCTCACCTGTGTCCATCACACATTATCTGAAAATAAAGAAAGGTGGAGGTCTCAGTAAGGCTGATCTATTTAGGTCACCAAAACATGGTGATAGCATTCTTAGAGAAAACAGAAAAATCAACAGTTTTGGAAATGTTTAGCTGGTCATCTGTTGGCTCGTTTCACTTCTCATTTCTGTTTTGCTGCCATTAAATTAAGAAATGAATCAATTCAGAGGACTGAATCCTTAAAAACAGGGCTACAAAACTGAAGGGAAAAGGAGTTAATTAGCAGTGAAAACTGATAGGAAAAGGGTTAGAATGAAAAGCTGCAGCCACTGTGGCCCTCCAGACCTGGCGTTTCACACCCCTGATCTATAACATTAACTTTTCTTGACATGAGAAGTTCATCCACAAATTGTCATCCACTTCTCTCCTCTCTTGTGTGCCTTCAGATGGATGTATAGACCCAATTATGACCGAACTTTCCTGGGGCATTTTGTAGGCTGGAAAGTCAGCAGATCAATGGTGCCTTCACTTATGACCATTAGATGGGATTTTCTTCTCTCCCTAAAATGTTTCCCTGAGTCAATCTGTCAGCTTTTTAGACATTTTATATAAATATTCTACAGGTTGGACAGTAACTGGCAAGAACCAGCATTGTTTTTGTGTCACTATATATATATATATATATGGCATTCGAAGTCTGTGTCACAATCTGATAGTATGGGTGGTTACCTACCAGGTAACGCTTTGTGGTTGGCCAGCAATCTGCTAACATCCGCCACGGTGCCCCTCAGTTTGTGAAGAGCAGATCATAGAATGGTTGAAATAGTTTACTGTCAAATAAATGCAAAGAGTACACGACATGTGTTTCGCCCTCATTCTGGGCTCATCAGGTGTACACACTCCTATATATATATATATATATATATATATATATATATATATATATATATATATATATATATAGTATATACATATATATATATATATATATATATTTATACAGTATATATATATATATATATATATATAAACTGCTCAGAAAAATTAATGGACCACTTTAAAAACCCATCAGATCTCAATGGGGAACGCAAATCCTGCTGGCTGTCTCTACTGCTATGGACTGATATGGTGATGTGTGAGGAACGAAAGGATTGAAATGAAAATGATCAACAGACAGAGGGACACCCCGAAAATCAAAGGGAACAAAATGATGTGACAGGCAGGTGAGTCCATTTGGCTGAAACTTCATTGCAGGAACTCACAATCGTACTCTGTAGTTTGTATGCCCCCCCACCCCAGCCTGGAAACGTCCTAATGAGACGACAGGTGGTATCCTGGGGGATCTCCTCCCAGATCTGGACCAGGCCATCACTGAGCTCCTGGACAGGCTGCGGTGTGGGATGGACTGAAACATAATGTCCCACCCAGAGGTGTACTATTGGATTGAGGTCAGGCGAGTGAGCATGGGGGTTGCAGTCAATGGTATCAGTTCCTTCATGTTCTAACCACATGAGGCCGGGCATTGTCATGCGCCAGGAGGAACCAGCATAGGGTCTGACGATGGGTCCAAGGAATTCATCCCGATATCTAATGGCAGTCAAGGTGCTGTTGTCTAGCCTGTAGAGGTCTTTGTGTCCCTCCATAGATATGCCTCCTCAGACTAACCATCACTGACCCACCACCAAACCAGTCATGGTGAACGATGTTACAGGCAGCATAACGTTCTCCACGGCTTCTCCAGACCCTTTCACAGCTGTTACATGTGCAGTCATCTGTATAAAGCACAGGGCACCAGTGGTGGACCTGCCAATTCTGCTATTCTATAGTCGAACTCTACGGTGCCCACTAGAGGACGTCGGGCCCTCAGGCCACCCTCATGAAGTCTGTTTCTGATTGTTTGGTTAGAGACATTCACACCAGTGGCTGGTCTGCCTGCTGGAGGTCATTTTGTAGGCTCTGCCAGTGCTCATCCTGTTCCTCATTGGCCAAAGGAGCACATAGCGGTGGGTCCTGCTGATGGGTTAAGGACCTTCTAAAAGGGGCCCTGTCCAGCTCTTCTAGAGGAACTGCCTGTCTGTCTCCTGAAATCTCCTCCATGCCCTTGAGACTGTGCTGGGAGACACATCAAACCTTCTGGCAATGGCACGTGGTACTGATGTGCCCTCCTGGAGAAGTTGGATTACCTCTGCCACCTCTGTAGGGTCCAGGTATGGCCTCATGCTAGCAGTAGTGACACTGACCATAGCCAAACGTAAAATGAGTGACAAAACAGATGAGGAGGGACAAATGTCAGTGGCCTCCTTCCACCTGTTAAACCATTCATTCCTGTTTTGGGGGTCATCTCAATGTTGCCCCTCTAGTGCACCAAAGCAGCTGAAACTGATGAACAAGCCCCTCTGCTACTTCACTGAGCAGATCAACAGCCCACAAGTGTCACTGACTTGATGCGATACTCTCATTAAAAAGAGATCCATTCTTTTATTTGAGTCACACATGGGCATCACCTTTCAGGCTCAGCTGAGGTTTTGTGATGCCACTTTGGGGTTAGAGAGGGCGCTGTCACCATCAGTATCATGTTTTCTTCCTTCCACAGTGCTGAGGTGATGCCGAATTGGTGCAACTGAATCCCTCCCATAAGATCCCGAGAATCCCCACCTCTTCTGGTGATGACCCTATAAAAGCAGCCATTCCTGGGGGGTGGCGTCTCATTTTGGATTCGATCGGCTCCATGACGGAGGTCCCCAGACTAGCCGGTGAGGGCCGCTAGAGCTATTGTTAAGCAGCGTGCTATTTGATGGCTCTTTTCTTCTGCGCCACCAAGTGTTTGTTACTTTTGTGGTTTTTTTTGGTGCCTTACATTAAACAGGGTTGCCTGATTGGCACCCCATCTGTTCTTTGGAATTCCACCACTTCTTCCACCTTTCACTACCCACCATACATGTGAAATAAAAATCATAAAAATTAAGTGCTTGAAGGTGTTAATTTTATTTTTACACTCCTGCCTTAAAAATAATGGGGAAACTGGCACCTCCTATGTATTTTTTTATCAAGTGAAGCAACTTTTTTGGTCATGAAGCACATTAGACGATGAAATGCTCTCAGCACATTATGACTCATTAACATCACAGTATCCTTCATCCAAGGCAGAAGGCTTATTTGCGAGTATCACAGCAGATTATTTTCAGCTCTCCCTTGCAAATCCTCGCAATTCCAACGTTCTGCCAGTTTCTTGTCCTAGCCAGCCCACTCTCTCTCTCTGTCTCTCTCGACGCAGAGCTGTTCTTAAAGACCTCTGAAGTGCCATTTTATCAATGACACGGAAAAATAAATGGAGACCAATGAGATTTTAACCCTTTGGAGAGGTCTAGTCTATCAGGTGTACCAGTGTAACCAGTAAAGTGTCCAGTGTTCCCATATTGGCCTGAGCAAAAGTCCGATGAAAGCCAAATATGGAATTTAACCATTCAGGCTGTAGATTGGGTTTAATGACGTACGTCGTGTTAACACAAACGTGTCCGGATATGCGGGGTCCTAAACAGCCTCATCCGGTGGAGAGCGAAGGAGAGAACAGCCAAAGCACCAGAGAACAACCACCCTGTTGAGAACTTTATTCAGATTTCTATCTAATCAAACCCACTTCGTCCACATTCTTTAATAATTAATGAGTGCCGACCCCGGCAGCAGGAAACATAAGAAATTGGACAAACAGGAGGGGACTGTTCAGCCTATCAAGCCCGTTTGTTTAGAACATTAGAACACTCTGGACGAGAACAGGCCATTCAGCCCAACAAAGCTCACCAGTCCTATCCACTTATATCTTTCGACAAAACATCAAGTCGAGTTTTGAAAGTCCCTGAAGTCTTACTGTCCACCACACTACTTGGTCGCCTATTCCAGGTGTCTATCGTTCTTTGTGTAAAGAAAAACTTCCTAATGTTTGTGCGAAATTTACCCTTCACAAGTTTCCAACTGTGTCCCCGTGTTCTTGATGAACTCATTTTAATGAGTTCATTTAACTTCATTTTTAATTCCCTTTATCATTTTAAACACTTCAGTCAGGTCTCCTCTTAATCTCCTATAAAGGCTCAGGCTCTTTTCCTCATAACTCATCCCTTGTAGCCCTGAATCAGCCTAGTCGCTCTTCTCTGGACCTTCTGTTGTGCTGCTATGTCGTTTCTGTAGCCTGGAGACCAAAACTGCACCCAGGACTCCTGATGAGGCCTCACCGGTGTGTTATAAAGCTTGAACAGAACCTCTTGTGACTTGTACTCCACACATCAAGGCGCTATATAACCTGACATTCCAGTCCACAGTCCACTACGACTCCTAAATCCTTCTCATAAGGTGGACTCTCGATTTTCTGACCGCCCATTTTGTATTCAAACCTCACATTTTTACTTCCTATGTGTAATTCTTTACATTTCCTGACATTAAATTTCTGCCACATATCTGTCTGAGCCTGTTTGCTGTCCAAGTCCTTCTGTGATGTTATAACGGATTCCAAATTATCTGCTAATCCACCTATCTTGGTGTCATCTACAAACTTAACCAGCTTGTTATATTCCTATGTAAATCATTTCTATATATTCAAAATAGCAGCGGCCACAGCACTGACCCCTGCTGGTCACCACTCTTAACATCGGCCAATTCTGATGAGGCTCCTCACACCATCACCTTCTGCTTCCTGTGTCTGAGCCAGTTTTGCCCCCCATCTACACAGCACACCCTGAACTGAGTAGAAATTAACAGTCGATGATATCCCATAATATGATTTGGATTTGTTTAGAGTCCTGGAGACCTCATCCATCAAGCTGCCTCCCCTGTTGGCCATTCCATGGCTGAAACAGCGCTGGGCCAGCCAATCCGATGAAAGGACCCCTCTTTCCCACGATTCCTGTGATCCTCCATCAGAGATGACTTTACCTTAGGCAGGCAAAACAACTTGGCAGGTGGGCCGTGGCACCAAGTGTCACATTTGAGTACTGAGAAGAGACACAGAATAGGTGAGGGTTAGTATCCAATTCTAACTATCATGTTACTTCTGTTTTAGTGCTAATGACTAACAACAGAGATGCAGTCTGTACAGTTAATCAGCAGCTCTAGTCAGGGTGTGCTAAACTGAAGTAGTGAGTCTTCAGCTGGGATTTAAAAGCTAAGACCGAAGGGGCATCTCTTATAGTAGCAGGCAGACCATTCCACAGTTTAGGGGGGTCCTGTAACTAAAATTTCGACCTCCCACTGTTATTTTATTAATCCTTGGAATCCTAAGAAGACCGGCATCTTGAGATCTTAATGTGCGCTCAGGTTTGTAAGTCATGATAAGTTCAGAGAAGTAAGCCGGACCTCGGCCATTTAATGCTTACCACTGTATGTTAAAAGGAGGATTTTGAAATCTGCCCTAAACTTAACCGGAGCCAGTGTAAGGATTTAAGAACTGGAGTTATGTGTTCGTATTTTCTTGTTCTTGTAATAATTCTTGCAGCCGCATTTTGGATTAACTGGCGGCTGTATAAAGTTTGAACATCCAGTGAACACCGTATCGCAGTAGTCAATCCATCTAGAGATAAACGCATTAATTAATTTCTCAGAATCCTGTTTATATAGAAAGCACCTTAATTTCCTAACATTTTTAAGATGGAAGAAACATGATTTGGACACCTTTGTAATGTGCGCTTTAAATGACATGCCAGAGTCAAAGATAACTCCGAGATTGCGGGCTGATTCAGTAAAATTAAAGTTAGTCTCTGTGCGGCGAGTTTATGTGGAACGGCGATAGATTTTTTTTTTCTTTTCCTTCTCTAAAGATCACACTGGATTATCCTGGGATGGAGACTGGGATCATCTACAAAGAATTTAACCTTAAAATGAAAGGTTCCTCTCTTATTGAAACGGCAGGGCCTCCATGAAAGGTCACCTTTCAGGAGAATAATGGGACGACAAAAGCTGCCTGTGTAATTAAGACGGGTGAGTCGCTGCCTTGTCATATTCCATGAGGTTTAACAGTTGCCATCTTCTGTTTGGAGCCATTTTTTTTTTCTTTTCTCTCTTACTGAAGGGGCAGGCGTTGTCACAAGTGAAGCGATTTGTAAAGGGTAGGGTCGAGACGATGGCTGCAGATAGCAAAAGAGAAATGTCACGCGATGTGGTAACGTAACGGCTTCCCTCTGCCTGCTGACAGCCACACAATGCAATGTGGGGCCATCAGCCTAAAGAGAGGAGTGTAATCTCCGGCCCTGGACAACCTGTGGTGGCAGCCACTTGGTGAATCACAACATCACCACCAGAGGGCACAACAATACAAAACAATTACAATACAATTTATCTTTGTAGAGGCCAAAATCACACAAGAATTGCCACAATGAGCTTTAATAGGCCCTGCCTCTTGACAGCACCCCAGCCTCGATTCTCTAAGAAGACAAGGAAAAACTCCCCAAAAAAATGGAAGAAACCTCAGAAAAGGCACTTCAAAGAGAGACCCCTTTCCAGGGAGGTTGGGCGTGCAGTGGGTGTCAAAAAGAAGGGGGTCAATACAATACAATACACAGAATAGAAACACAAGTAATCCTCAATACAGTATAAACCTATTACAAGTATGGAGCAGAATTTAACAGAAACCCAGCCACAGGGGATCGCACAAACCAGTGTGTTTCATTGTGCCAGTCCCAAGCCTGGATAAATGGGGAAGGTTACGTTAGGAAGAGCATCCGGTGTAAAATTTTGCCAAATCAATATGCGGACAACAATACAATGATGGAGAAGTATAGAAAAGGCCAGAAGGAGTTGCATTGCATATTTGAGGACCTGGAGAAAGCATATGACATGGTGCCTCAAGAGGAGCTGTGGTATTGTATGAGGAAGTCGGGAGTGGCAGAGAAGTATGTAAGAGTCGTACAGGGAAGTGTGATGGTGGGGAGGTCTGCGGTAGGAGTGACGGAGATGGGATTACATCAGGGATCGGCTCTGAGTCCTTTCTTATTAGCAATGGTGATGGACTGGCTGGCAGACGAGATTAGACAGAAGTCCCCGTGCACTGTGATGTTTGCTGATGACATTGTGATTGGTAGTGAGAGTAGGGAGCAGGTTGATGAGACCCTGGAGAGGTGGAGATATGAGGAGGAGAGGAATGAAGGTGAGCAGGACCACGAAGACAGAATACATGTGTCTAAATGAGAGGGAGGTCAGCGGAGTGGTGAGGACGAAGGGAGTAGAGTTGGTGAAGGTGGATGAGTTTAAATACTTGGAATCAACAGTACAGAGTGACGGGGAGTGTGGAAGAGAGGTGAAAAAGAGAGTGCAGGCAGGGTGGAGTGGGTGGAGAAGAGTGTTAGGAGTGATCTGTGACAGACAGCAAGAGTGAAAGCGAAGATCTACAGGACAGTAGTGAGACCAGCATTGTTATATGGGCTGGAGACGGTGACACTGGAGACAGAGCTGGAGGTGGCATAGTTAAAGTTGTTAAGATTTGCATTGGGTGTGATGAGGATGGACAGGATTAGAAATGAGGACATTAGAGGGTCAGCTCAGGTTGGACGGTTGGGAGACAAAGTCAGAGTGGCGAGAATGTGTAGGTTTGGACATGTGCAGAGGAGAGATGCTGAATATAATGAGAGAAGGGTTCTAAGGATAGAGCTGCCAGGGAAGAGGAGGAGACGAAGGACTAAGAGAAGGTTTATGAATGTGGTGAGAGAGGACATGCCGATGATGGGTGTGACAGAGCAAAATGCATAGGACAGAAAGATATGGAAGAAGATGATCCGCTGTGGCAACTCCTAACGGGAGTAGCCGAAAGAAGAAGAGGAGCAGAATTTAACAGTAGATGATATCACATAATATGACAACACACAGCAGCACCCATATTGCACTGCACTAACAGGAACACGAGATGGCTGGCATTGTCAAGCTGTCTGTATGGGACGTGACAGCCTTGGGACATCATCAGGGTCAGATTCCTTCTTATGGCATCCCTGTAAGCTGATCCTGAATTTTACACTGGCCAGTTCTGCCTTTTATATTTTTGTAGTTCATGACTTCTTATCATTTGTCTCAGTTGTGTCATTATGTTGCTATTTTGTGTATTCTTTATGGGCACTGCCATTTGTTTTTAGTTAATGACCAGGGCTATGCAAAGATGATGTGGATCACGGTCTTAGTCAACAGTAACTGTGACTGTATTTTTGCCTTCTTCTATTTTGATTGTGGCGGACGGCCGGCAGCTTATCCCGGCCGGGATGCCCCTGTGATGGAAGGATGGGGGAAGGCAGCTTTTCCCGGTCACTGCCTCCCCCAAAACCCTAGATGGCAGCTTCCCTGGGATCTGGTGATGCCCCAGATTTCCAGAGGGCATCCTGGAACTTGGAGTTTGGTTGCGCAGCCCTGTTAGGTGCCATGGGCCTTTTTGTTTTTTGCATAGGAACAGAAGGACTCGTGCCATATCTATAGCCCGGAAATACTCCCAGGTCATGAGGACTGGAATCCCAAAGTACTTTCGGGTTGAAGAAAAATCCAAGTAGTCCCCATCTGACCCGGAAGAGCTAGCAAGTCACGTGAGTGGAGGAAGAGAAGGACTATATAAAGGACTGGTGGAGACCCAGCAAGGGAGCTGGAGTTGGGAGGGAGTGTGACGGAGTGAATGAATAGACTCTGGAGAGAGCAACATACAATTGTCCGTGACTGAAAACTGAAGGACCGCTGCCGCGCCTCCACCTCCCAGAGCGAGGGACGGGGCTGGACGGCGCTCGGGCGCGGAGGGCGGAATGGGGGGAGACGGGAAGGACACCCATTCTGCCTCCTCCGTCTCTGCCGAGAGAGGGCAGGGAAGCAGGCCCGAGAAGTTTCGGGTCCTAACCGTCCAACGACGGGTCTGTAAAACCTGGTGTAAATATTGAGTTGACGGGCGGGGCTCTGTCGTTCGTATCCCATGGTCGGGCGACGTGGTGGATTATATATACAAAAGCAGCCGGAACCAAAAAGAACAATGAAAAGTCAACGTGGCTCAGAGATGCATGTGGACTGTAGCAGAGACAAAAGCGACTTGGGCGGTGTTTGGTGAGCTCTTGCGAGCGAGCACATGACCAGGCAGTGTGCATGCTTCAAAAGCGAGGTGTGGATGTGAATCACTGTATGCAGCGTTTAAAACAGTTTGTTTGTCGCGGATGTGAATCGCTGTATGCAGCGTGTAAAACAGTTTGTTTGTCGAGGATGTGAATCGCTGTATGCAGCGTTTAAAACATTTTGTCACAGATGTGAATCGCTGTATGCAGCGTTTAAAACAGTTTGTTTGTCGAGGATGTGAATCGCTGTATGCAGCGTTTAAAACAGTTTGTTTGTCGCAGATGTGAATCGCTGTATGCAGCATGTAAAACAGTTTGCGAGGGGTATCCCATGGTCTTAGAGTTGGTGGGCGGGTCTCTATGAGTTGCTCTTGCGAGCGGGCACATGACCAGGCAGTGTGTATGTTTCGAGAGCGAGGGTGGATGCGGCCGGACCATCTAAGAAGATGCATGTTTGTCGCGGATGTGAATTGCTGTATGCAGTGTGTAAAACAATTTGCGAGGGCGGGCGTGGCTTTGTCGTGCGTATCCCATGGTCTCCATCTTAGTGAAGTGTTGGTGGGCGGGGCTCTGTGAGTTGGCAGGCGTGGCTCTGGCTCTGTCTTGCGTGCTCCATGGTGTCTTGCGTGCCTTAGTGAATTATATATACAGATATTGTGTGAAATGAACAGCCTCGACACACACAAAAAGGTTTGGGGTAGCCACTCATATATTGTCCCTGGCTGCAAAAGGGTTTTGAAAGAGCACTCATGTGCACTGTTTTGAGTCCTGAACTGAAAAACCAAGTTGGGAAAAGATGATGGCTTTATAAGCCGAAAAGCAGAAATGATGTCATTTGGCCGGAATCGGATGTGACGTCAGTCTGGGCGCCAGAAACCGGAAGTGATGTTGAATCGGGCAGGTTTTGCCGTACTTGGCCTGCAGAGATAACAGAGGGAGGTTTAGTGCACCCCGCCAGTAACTACCTCCACTTGGTCCATTCCTAGTCACACGTGTGTGACAACTGTCAAATATGTGTGGGCTTAGGGGACAGCTTAAGGGTCCTGGTAAGGGTGTTAACCTGCCGCTCCAGGGGTTGGCGACGTGTCTTAAGGTCTTTTCTCTTCCTCCTTCTACAGACTGGAAGATTGCTGGCTTTACTACCATTGACGTCACTTCCAGTGTCCATCCACCTGGACCCCAAGGCCTGAAAGATCCACCATCTGTCCTGAACTCACGTCTGAAAAGACTCTTTATCATAGCCTTGCCTTTACCTTATAATAGACCAATAGGGGGTACCACGGAGCCCCCAAACCTTGAGACACAACTAAATGACTCAATCCTGGGTTTAAACACAATTTCTTCATTCAACACAGTGTGGAGGAAAAATGACATTAATAATATAGTTTAATTTAGTAACATTAGTAACATTAAACATTAGTAATATAGTTTATTGTGCTGTGATGGATGGCCAGGACCATTACCCGGCTAGGTTGAAGGACCGAGGGAGAGAGCATGTTTGGGGCATTATCTTCCCCGGAACACTAGAGGGTAGCCCCCCTGGCTGGCTGCAGCACCATGAATTCCCGCAGTGCACTCTGGGACTTGGAGTTTGGAGAAGCCCTTGTTGGGTTCCATAGGCACCGGCAAGTAATGGCTGAGCCGTTTGTGGCAGCATTTCCTAGCATGTTAGAAAAGCATATATATATATATATATATATATATATATATATATATATATATATATATATATATATATATATATATACGGTCATGTACCCATTAAGACTTGTCAGTTGTCACAATTACAGAAACTCCCTAAAAGAATAAGAGTTGATCTCAAGAAGAATTGGAATGGGCAAGAATGTAGTAGAACTGAGACTTTTATTTGGGTGTGTAAGCCAATGGACCAATCAGAATGAATGCAAGTTTGTGAACCAATCAGAGTAAGCAATAATTCAGCACTGTTATGCAAATTCACTCAGCTATGTCTCCGTTCCTTGACCTTTTGCTGGCACCCTCAGCTCAGGACACCGTCCCTAAGTACATTGCTGTAATGGGATGCTCTTCCCTCAAGCATTTGCTGAAGAAAAAATTAAAGACGCAATGAACGAGTGTCCACCCGCCTGGTTCCTGACTCAAAGAGGTCCTAGCTGAGGATAAATTTTTTTCTTTAAGATTTCTTTCCAATGTATTTCTTCGACAGCAGTACCGCTACAGGTTCCAATTTGCTCCCTTTCAGGTGTTACGACAAAGTAACCGATTTTCCTTCTCCTTCCACACCCCTCATGCAGTCTCATGTACCTCCACCTGACTCTGACTACTCATGCAGGAAATTCAACTTCTTTAATGCCAGACCCAGGAGTGCCACAGCATTGCACACTGGAAGCACTTCCCGGTCAAAAGAAGGCACAAAGACCCCCTGAAGCTCCCCCTGGTGGCACTCAAGATCCCCAACAGGGCTGTCCCACGGGACTGCAATACCCAGGCAGCTGTATTGATATCCATATGGGTGTCTGACCGGTGGGATGCTGTCATCGTGTATATGAGAGGAAAACACAACTCTGGGAAGCAGGCACCCTCAGTCCTTCCATTGTGAAAGCATCTGACTGAACGGACAGCGTGGGCTCAGAAGATGGAGGTCGTGTTTTACTAACATGCTGGAATTCTATGAGGAGACAGCAAAAGGATACGATCAGAGCGGGGCATCTGATATTATTGATCTGGACTTTCAGAAAGCAATTGATGAGCGCCCTGCCTGGGATTTGTTCCTG